>NC_141045.1:10332500-10435000 GCF_052040795.2 Danio rerio | reverse complement strand
TGAGTTAGCATGTAACTAGCATGAATTAGCATGTTGTTAACATGATTCTAGTATGAATTAGCATGTGACTGCCATGATTCTAGCATGAATTAGCATGTGACTAGCATGATTCTAGCATGAATTAGCATGTAACTAGCATGATTCTAGCATGAATTAGCATGTGACTAGCATGATAGATAGATAGATAGATAGATAGATATATAGATAGATAGATAGATAGATAGATAGATAGATAGATAGATAGATAGATAGATAGATAGATAGATAGATAGATAGTGTGCGAGCATGAGTCAAACAAGCCAACCCCCGCCTCTCTACGATGTTCTGATGCTGAGATATAGCTGCTGTTATATCGTTGCTAGGTTAGTCTGTTTTGTTGCTATGGAGTTGATTGACAGCTTAGACTGATGATGTATCAAAGCTTCTTGCCAGTATGAACAGTTAAAAACAACCCCCATGTCTCTATCACACTGCAGCATGACAATATCAGTCTGAACCTCTTTAATGGCAGTCTATGGGACAGTTGCTAGGGTGCAGTATCTGGTTGTTAGGGTGTGGCTAAAAAGTTAAAAGGCCATCAGTGATTGGCTGCTGGCTAGACTGAGTTAAATGAGCTCAATTATTAGTCTGTAGGACAGTCTGATGCAGAGTTATGAGCTCACAAAGTTTGATCCCATGTAAAGTCAATGAGAGTCTTTTGCAATGGAAGTCTATGGGACGGTTTCTAGGGTCCAAAAGTGGTTGCTAGGGCGTGGCCAGAAAGTTTAAAGGTGATCAGTCATTGGCAGTTTGATAGTCTGAGTTAAATGAGCCCAGTTAGAAGTCTGTGTGACATTCTGATGCGGAGTTATGAGGTCACAAAGTTTGATCCAATGTTACGTCTATGGGATTTTTCCGACGGTCCCGGGACGTTTTTCGGAAAACCGAAAGTCGGATCAGTCGGAAAGGATATAGCAACTCGAGTCAGAATAGTTCGGAGGTCTGACCCGAGTTTGATGGTCATAGCTTGAAAGGTCTAGGTGGAGATAGAGTTTAATTTTTAGTCTCAGAAGAAGAATAATAATATTAATAAAAATAATAATAAGTTTAATAGGATAACAGTAGTCTGGCTTGCTACACAAGCCAGCCTAATAAGTTTAAATAGGATTTCAGTAGTCTGGCTTGCTACACAAGCCAGCCTAATAATAATAAGTTTAAATAGGATAACAGTAGGTTGGCTTTGACAAGCCAGCCTAATTAAAGACTTCTTTTTCTAGGTTTACAACAGAGGTTGTATTGGGGCTAGGGCGATAGAAAAGTTTCTTTTAAATCGTTCAGATCCACATTGCAATCGTGGAGTTTAGAACAAGCTTTTCACTAGACTGGAATCTAGAACAATGCACATGCTGTTTTTTTCTAAAGGTTTGCCAAATGACTTTGTCCTTTAAGAAAGAAACAGCCTGTTATTTGACGTTCACTAAGGGGAAAAAAACCCAAAAGTGGAGTTTGGCTCTCCTCTGTACATCCTGATACTCAAAGTCCAGAGTGTTCTGAGGGTAAAATGTGCTGCTGGATCCAAGTTAAGACTCTTTAAACCCCGAGGAGACGTTCTGTGATATAACAACATTCAATCATAGGCCTTCATTCCTTTGACAGTTCTTACTTTTATGGAACATTGCAGTATTTATAATAGTATGATTTCAAAATGATTTATCTGTGTACAGCACTTTGGTGACTGGTAATAGTGTGGAGTTTATAGCTTACTTGTTAGTGGACGCAGGCATGCTCACTATGGTCATATGCTTGCATATGGTCCTATTGTCTTGGTTCTTGCTCATGTCTGTAGATTGAACATGTAATGCACATGATGTATCCTTTTTCAAGAGTTTAAAGTTGTATTGTTTATAAAGATATGTCAACGCCACCTTTTTGTTTTTTGTAATGTGAAGCACTTTTTGAAAGTTTTGATGCTACACTTGTCTTGCAGTTTTATTTTGTACTGTATGTGAGTAAAAAGCAAGACTTTTTTTGCATCATTTCCTTCAGGCCTTTCATTATTTCTGCCTCTTTGACAGGTTTTGTCCAGAGCAGTGGTCACCAACCTTTGTCACAGCGGACTGGTCAATGCTTGACAGTTTTACTGTGGACCGTTGGGGGTGGTTGGGGGGAGGGTGTTTCATAGGTTGCTAGGCAACAATCACGTTTTCTCAGAGGATGACAAGGTGACAAAACATTGCTGTCACTCTGATACAAGTTTTATATACGGAGATAATCACAAAGCACTGCAGTGTTCTGTGTTTGTCTGTGATAATTAGTCTACCGAAATGTATATATACAAAGTATAAATCGGTCAGTTCTTGTCGTGTGACTTGTGGCGCGATTGCGGCATTCATTCAACTGGGTGCGTCTGGAAGGCACAAGCGCGTCAAGCTGCCGTTCACCTCCATTGGAAATAACTAACTTGCACAAACTCGACTAGAACTAAAAAATCGATTTGCAACAAGCCCCTAAAAGGCCGCCATCATTTCCAATCTCCAGCTGTTTATCTTCTTACACAGACATGCTGAATTCACCTGTATTGTTGATAAATGGGTTATCGATCTATTCCTTGGCAGTTCGCGAATCCTTCACTGGGTTATTTTCCCTTAGCAAAAAAACTTTTCAAAGACTTCTGTTTCTTACTCAATATTGCTGCTTGTGGGTTAAATTTGGGCGCTCAAGCTCACATTACGTTTTTAATGTAAAATAAATACGAAACTTATGTAAATGTATGTAAAATAAAATGAAACGTATGTAATGGAATGTAAACTAAGCCGAATTTTTGGCACTCAAGCTCACAGAACACAATATGTAAGCGAGAACATACGGTCATTTGTCAAAATAAAATATTTTCAAAAAAATCGTTCAGACTCCGACAATAAATAGAACTAAAAGTGTGGCCCGGTACCAATCGATCCATGGACCGGTACCGGTCAGCAGCCAATGGACTTGCTCGTCATCGGTTTAAATGCTCCACGTCATTTTGGGCTGTTAAGCTGCGACGCATTGTCACAGACCCTCCTCCTCCCCAGCTCCACCTGTGTTTAGATCTATTATGGGGGTTACATATATATTATGTTTGCAGCAGCAGCATGTTATGATCTCAGACGGGAGGTCTGTGTATATAGTGGCAGTAGCAGGTCTCAGTACTTGCTCTTCAATGTTTATTACCATACTAAATTCCAGCATCTACAACCCAATCATCGGCATCTTTAAATACTGTACTTCCATTCTCAAAGTCAACACCACATTCAATCATTCATTTTCTTTTGGCTTAGTCCCTTTATTAATCTGGGGTCGCCACAGCAGAATAAACTAATTTATCTAGCAATTGTTTACACAGCGGATGGCCTTCCAGCTGCAACCCATCTCTGAGAAATTTTTTGAGAGATCATTTGAATTGAGAAATCATATTTCTCTTGGTCTTCAGACATACAGTTTAAATGGTCATTGCACTATTTTCAAAAAAACAATGTTGTCCAAAAACAGCATTTGCTGAAATGAAGCTGCCAAAATGGCTCACTAACTAGTGACTAACTTCCAGAAATGAGAGCGCAAACAAACAATGGTGTCACAAACAGTGTCACGCAAAACTGCATATTGTTTTTAGTCACGCTTAAGGCTGTGTTTTCATATTCTTCCCTAGAACATGAAAACATTTCAAATTTATACACTTTGAAGTGCATTTTCAAAAAGCTTCATTTTTCCTGACAAAACCAAAACAAAATGTAATCTCAAGCTTAAACTGAGAGAGAAAAAAAAGAGATTTAAATATATGTGTGTACAGGGCTGCCAAAAACACTTGAAGTGTTGAACGTCCTCATTTACAAAGTAAATGTCAGAATAGCTTTTATATTATTAGGGATATTTTATAAATCAATCATATATATATATATATATATATATATATATATATATATATATATATATATATATATATATATATATATATATATATCACGTCATATTTAATAAAAAAAGTTTGCAGTAGACGATTAGGAGAACGATCATGTTGCCTTAGTTAATTTTATCTCCTGGCTGACCAAAGAATGAACATCTCCAATAACATAAGAAGCCCAGAGCATTTTTTGACTGCAAGGAGCAAAGGCTTAAATTTTTAGTTACAAATGGCTTACCGAGGTTTTGCTTTTATATTTAACATTAGGCTGTTATTTGTGTTAATCTAGATGTAAAATTAAAAATATTGTTTGTTTAAAAACAAAATTTTTTGCCATCCTTAATGCAAACTTATATTAGTGATGATATCATTAAATGTGGAGGACGGCCTTACAATAGTTTCCAGGCGAAAAGTGGGTTTCGGGCAAAAAAAGGTTGGGAATTACTGGTCAAGACGATCTGCTGCAGTTCAAACAGAGCATCAGAATTGGAAACAAAGGTAATTTAAGTCACTTTGAACGTGGCATGGTTGTTGGTGCCAGACGGGCTGGTCTGAGTATTTGAGAAACTGCTGAACTACTTGAATTTAAACGCAAATCTACGTTTATGGTTTACAGAGAATGGTCTGAAAAAGAGAAAATATCCAGCGGCAGTTCTGTGACAGGAGGATAATGCGCCGTGTCAAGCACGAATCATCTCAGACTGGTTTCTTGAACTTAACAATGCATTCACTGTACTCAAATGGCCTCCACAGTCACCAGAACTCAATCCAATAGAGCACCTTTGAGATGTGGTGAAACGGGAGATTCGTATCATGGATGTGCAACCGAAAAATCTGCAGCAACTGTGATGCTATCATGTCAATATGGACCAAAATATCCGAGGAATATTTCCAATACCTTGTTGAATCTATGCCACAAAGGATTAAAGCAGTTCTGAAGGCAAAAGGAGGTCCAACCCAGTACTAATAAGGTGTACCTAATAAAGTGGCCAGTGAGTGTATATTTTTGGAAATATCTTGTTGGAGTATCTAATCTGATACATTTCTACAGAATCAGAATTTTTCCATTACTATGAATGCATGTCTGTCTTTGCAGGGTCCATTGAATCAATGAGACATGCAACCTTACTACATAATATCATTTATTCCTCAACCCTAATGAAATATGACATATAATCATGTTTAAGTCCAAACACCACCAATAATCGATAGCCATTCTCTGTCTGAAAGGCTACATGTGAGCTTCAATTATGCATTCCAGTCATGTGCCGATTTGAACAACAGTGAGTGTAGTGCTCTGCTTGACCATTGTTTCCATGGGAACGGCTGTCCATGTGACGGCTGATCGATGGGCGTAGTTATTTGAGGCCTGATTCACCTCATAGCATCAGCTTAACTCTCTTTTATGTCACTTTCGATTGGCAGACAATGGCATTACAGTGGAGATGGCAGAGATAAGCTCATTATGAAGTGAACGCCGCTGACCCTAAGCATCATCTCATAAGGATTTGGATCGAGGACTGCTAGTGCTGCTGATCTGAGGTGTCGGACAATGGCAGCGCAGGGAGTCATACGTAGGCGGGCTAAAACGCAGAAATGAGGAATGATGCAACAGATGATAACACTGACGCAGGCGAGATCAAACAGTCATCTGAAGGTTTTGAGGGGTTTTTGTGTGCAAATTGGTCTGTGGCCCAAGAGCTACAAGAGTGACAAAGAAATGAAGCAATACTTTTGTTTTTGTAAAAAAAAAATAAAATAAAAAATCCTTAAAACAAGATGCATTTGATTAGGAAGCTATAAATTATTCAAGAGAAAATCATTTATAGTATAAAAACGGAATTAAATAACAGTGCGTCACATTCAAAGTCATCAAAGTTGATCATTTTAACAGAAACTGCTTCTATATACAGTAAATGAGGCATATTACACAACCCCGAAATCAGAAAAAGTCGACAGTATAGAAAAAGCATAAAATAAAAAAAGAAAGAAGCGATTCCTAAATTCACTTTGACTTTTATTTTATTGCAGATTCATTTTTCATGCTTCCATTGTGTGATGGTTCATTCCAGATGCCTTTAAAGTCAACGGCGCATCTGGACACTGTTAACATAGGGCTTCCATTTGAGATAGTACAGTTTTCACTGGCATTTGTGGATGTAACTATGTATGTTGGTACTTTACAGGTTTACCAAATAGTCCTGAGCCCATGTGGTGATATCACATATAGATGAATGATGATTCTTGATGCAGTGTCTTTTACGCACTGAAATTCCTCCAGATTTATTGAATCTTTTAATGCTATGCACTGTTGAGGGTGAACTATCCAAATATCTTCCTATCTTTTATGAGGAAGATTGTTTTTAAACATTTCAATAATTTTCGTATGCATTTGTTGGCACACTGACAACCCTAAGCCCATCTTTGCTCCTAAAGGACTAGACTGTTTTTGGATGCTGCTTTTTTACCAAAATATTAATTACAATCACCTGTTGACATCACCTGTTTCAAATCACATCATTGTTTATTTATTTATCTGTTTACTAGCCCTAAACTGGTCCTTTGCCAACTTTTTTTGGAATGTGTTGCAGGTCTGAATGACAGGAAAGGCTGTATACTTACAAATGAGTTGAAGTTAACCAGACAAAGCATCAACTATTTTGTGTTCATGTTGTCTGCAATGAAATACAGGTCAAAGTAAATTAGCAAATCACTAATTTTTTTATTTATTTGGTTTTCCATACTGTCTCATCTACTGTCTGATTTGGGGTTTTAGATTAATTTACAATTTTTAAAAGTCTCACAAACTGACTAAAAAAAAAACATTTTCCCTGAGCTTTTGACAAATAAGAGATCGGTGTACTAAGAACAATCCTATATGTTTCAAAACTTTTGTTACTCCAAAAACCAAGGTACCAAAATTGCTTATTTTGGATTTATCTCTTTTGCCAGGTTCTGACTAAAACATATTTTTTGTTTGTGATGTCATCCAGTGGTGGACAGTAACTGAGTTTTCACTTTACTACTGTTTTCTAAAATCTGTTAAGTATCTACAGAGTATTTCTATTTCATCAAACTACTTTTACTTGAATAGATTCCAAAACAATAATTTTGACTTTTTACGCTCATTACTTACCCTAAATGAAGCTGAGTAAAATGTTATTTTGAAAGGGAGAATTTGTGACCTGCTCAAAAACTAGATAGTGGTGTTTAATTTGTGAGTTTTATCTTTTATTTGTAGTTAAACTGTTCACATCGGATTCACAAATTGCACTGAACTATTGATTTGTGAGTTGGACTGACATCTGGTTATGAGTCAACATCTCACTGATTCAAATAATCCATTCAGAGTGAGTCAGAGTCTTCAGTAAACGATTTACTGCTTCAAATGATCAGATCAGAGTGAGTCTTCACTAAAATATTTTCCATATTCAAATGATCCGTTCAGAGTGAGTCTTCAATAAATGATTTACTGATTCAAATGATCCATTCAGAGTGAGTTTGGTTGGTTGGCTGGCTGGCTAGGTGGTTGGCTGTTTTGCTAGTTGGTTGGCTAGTTGGTTGACTGGTTAGTTAGTTGGTTGACTGGTTGGTTAGTTGGTTGGCTGGTTGTTTAGTTGCCTGACTGGTTGGTTGGCTGAGTCGTTGACTAGCTAGTTGTTGGGCTTATCGGTTGGTTGGCTGCCTGGTTAGTTGGCTGGCTGGCTAGTTGGTTGGCTGGTTGTTTAGTTGGCTGGTTGATTGGTTGGCTGGCTGGCTGGCTGGCTGGCTGGTTGGTTGGTTGATTGATTGTTTGCTTGCTTGCTTGCTTGCTTGGTTGGTTAGATGGCTGCCTGGTTGATTGGCTAGTTGCTTGGCTGGCTGGTTACTTAGTTGATTGACTATTTGTTTGGCTGGGTGTTTGGTTGGTTGATTGGTTGGCTGGCTGGCTGGCTGGCTGGCTGGTTGGTTGGTTGGTTGGTTGGTTGGCTGGCTGGCTAGTTGGTTGGCTGGTTGGTTGATTGGTTTGCTAGCTTAGTGGCTAGTTGGTTGGTTGGTTGGTTGGTTGGTTGGTTGGTTGGTTGATTGGTTGGCTGGCTGGCCGGTTGGTTGGTTGGCTAGTTGGTTGGCTGGCTAGTTGGTTGGCTGGTTGGTTGATTGGTTTGCTAGCTTGTTGGCTAGTTGGTTGGCTGGTTGGCTAGTTGGTTGGTTGGTTGTTTGATTGGTTGGCTAGCTATTTGGCATGTTAACTGGTTGGTTGGTCTGTTGGCTGGTTGGTGATTGGTTGATTGTCATCACAAGAACAGACTTTCAAATGTTTGAAAAAAGAATAAGGGTGATGCTATTTAAATTCTTGTCCGAATTATGCCATTGATAGATGGTTGGAATGATGGACAGATGTATTTATGGATGATTGAATGATGGATGTGTTTTACTAAAAAAGCATTACTTAAGAACCTTTTTTGGTCATGGAGGTGGAGAATGTTATTCAATTATAATGTTCTTCAATTCATTAAAGCAGCTCCTGCTCATCTCGCAGTCATGCACATTTGTCAGTCAGTCATTATTAGGGTAAATGTAGCCATGGCAATGACTCTGGGGCGCAGGAGTGATCTCTGACCTTCATATTTGTGCTTCTTTCCTCATCATTCATCTCTCCCCTTGGCTCGTTCAGTGTGCCTGTCCTTCTGCCGCCACCAGATTTTCTTTCACTGACCGCATTTCCTGCCTTGCTCATTTATCCAGAAAATGTGGCTGATTGTCTCACTCTCCCCACTGACACTGATTACATGCACAAACAATGTGTTTACCGAATTCTCCCCGTAACGAGGCGCAGCTAAGTACAATATTGTCGGTCTAATGAGCTCGTAAACGCAATATGCTGGCATTCTGTGACAATCAGCAGGCTGGCCTGTAATTGATGAATAGACCTGTAATTTTACAATGAGGCGGGAAGAACTTTTAGATGAGTACAAAGGAGGAAATTAACCAGTGAAGATTGTTCGCACACAAGCGATCACCTAAAAACCTGAACACATGAAGTGCACGCCTCTGTATTCGGACTTTGCCATTAGTTGTGCTGGATTGTGGTCATTTGGTATGAGAGGGGTAATTAGACAATGCACCACTGGTGTCAGTGGGAGGTAAAGAGATATGTAATTATTGCTTGATACACACAAGCTTATTTGGCCACTTTTAAGAATCATCTAAAAAAAAAAAAATATAGATGCATTGCTTGCAGCAAAAAAAAAAAAAATTAAGCTAATCCACAATACAAAAACATGCAAAAATTCTGAAGTATGACTTTAAAATGTGTGTAAATCCCTTGTCTTTATGTAACATTGATCAATTGGGTACATTTTGAACAGCTTTTTGGTGCAACACTGGCAATGTGAGTGGGTGGCTCTGTTCTTTATTGGTGTCCCCACCTCCTGCGCCAATTCAAATCATCCTGTCCAGTGTGGAGCCAATTGGACAGGAGGCTGGATACAAAATGTCACTCTTTTCTTAGTCAGTGTAATGGAGGCCGGCTACTTAGCGTAAATCTCCATACATGGCACATTAGTGACTGGTCAGTTGCATCCTTGATTGTTTATAGCACACATGCCTCCCATTCCATTCTCAATCACACTCTAAGTGTAACTAAATGGTAAGTTGGTGCCATGACCCGGATGCAAGTACAGTTTAGATGGCTTAGTGTGACAAAGAACAGCTAGTTGGAGTTGTGTAAGAGAACCTTACTTCCACCCTGACCTCCAGAACAAGAATAGCGATCTCTAAAGAGGTTACTGTAATTGAAAGCTAGCTAAGTAGAAACTGTGAACAAGCAATATGCACACTACTGACTATGGACAGAGGCTTCCTTCTTTAGCATCTATGTTAATCTCCCACTCCATTTGGGGACGCCATGGCCTAATGGTTAAAGAGTCGGACTCTCTAACCCAGGGGTGTCCAAACTCGGTCCTGGAGGGCCGGTGTCCTGCATAATTTAGTTCCAATCCCAATTAAACACACCTAAACCAGCTAATCAAGCTCTTTCTAGGTATACTTGAAACTTCACTGCTAAAAAATCCAGCTTAAACCAGCCTAGGCTGGTTGGCTGGTTTTAGCTGGCCGACCAGCCTGGTTTTAGAGGGGTTTTGGCCATTTCCAGGCTGGTTTCCAGTCATTTTCAGCCTGGTCTTAGCTGTTCAGGCTGGAAAATGACCAGCCAAATCCAGCTAAACCCAGCTTGACCAGCCTGGTTTAAGCTGGATATAGCTGGTTTTGGCTGGACTCCCAGCTTGGCTAGGCTGGTCAAGCTGGTTTCAGCTGGTCATTTCCCAGCCTGTCCAGCTAAGACCAGGCTGGAAATGGCTGGAAACCAGCCTGAAAGTGGCCGAAACCCTTCTAAAACCAGGCTGGTCGACCAGCTAAAACCAGGCAACCAGCCTAGGCTGGTTTTAGCTGGATTTTTCAGCAGGGTTCCAGGCAGGGGTGTTGAAGGAAGTTAGA
The DNA here is from genome assembly GCF_052040795.2 of Danio rerio. Taxonomy (NCBI): domain Eukaryota; kingdom Metazoa; phylum Chordata; class Actinopteri; order Cypriniformes; family Danionidae; genus Danio; species Danio rerio. The sequence goes on along the minus strand of NC_141045.1, from coordinate 10,424,610 downwards.
GCTAAACTATGCAGGACACCTGCCCTCCAGGACCGAGTTTGGACACCCCTGCTCTAACCATTCTGGAAGGTATGACATCTCATAAGTGATCGGAAGGTTGCTAGTTCGACTCCCGGTTCCAGCCGGGATTGTAGGTGATGATAGGTGGAAGTAAATAGTTGATGGGAATAAATAACTCCCACCACCCTCAACATCATGGCTAAGAAGAGTCCCTTGAATAAGACACAGATCCCCAAAATGCTCCCCCCCGGGTGCCACATCAATGGCTTTCCACTGCTCCAGGTGTGTTCATGTTGTGTATGTGTGTTCACGCTGCTTGTGTGTGTGCACTTATATGGGTTAATTGCAGAGCACAAACTCTAAGTATGGGCCACGTCACAACTTTCGAATCTCCCTCAGGGTTATAAGAGTAGAAACAGATGGGCTACGTTGGTCCCGTGACGCGGATAGGAGTTTAGATCAGTGGGAAGCTTGTAACAGAGGCTACCTGATAGAGGAAGTAAACCTCAAGAAGCACACAAGCGACTAATGTTAGACAACTGTGGCATCTAGTTAACTTGTTAGTGCACCAACCTTCCTTGCTAATTCAACTTCTGGTAGAAGCAAGACGAGATTTACATTGGTGCCATGACCTGGTTATAAGTCAGTTCAAGGGGGTTCTTTGTAATAGGCCAGCTACTAAAAGAAACCTCACTCCTCTCAGTGGAAAAAAAAGGCTAGCAACTGACACTAGAAGCAGTGTTTTGTAACAGCCTTTTTAGTGCACATGCCTCCCACACTAGTTCAAATCTATCTAATTAGTGCAGACGTAGCCTAAAGTGACACTGTTCAACAGCAAAACCACCGGCTGAAGTTACAGCGGGAGGAATCGCTTTTCTCGTCTGTCTTGATCCCATTGATTTTCAACAGATTGCCTAAAGGGTAACGTGGGTTTGGTGGTGGGTAATTGAGAATGAATGAGGAAAATCACATGAGAGAATGCAGTGCCTCTATTGTGCTCTGACTGGTCTAGTGCGCTGCTCGCATGATGAATCCTCTCGTGCTTTCAGATGTGTTCTGCATTTGTAAATCAGTCTGAATGAATAAAGAATGGTATTAATGGGGAGACAAATTAAGACGAAAACAACTCAACCACTTGACTTAATCACAGCTTTGTCATGTCACATTCGGATTTGAAAGTGACTCGTTTTAGTGCGCGATCGTGACATCTGTTCCGAATTTTAATGAATGGCAGTCCAAAAATAAATTGACAAAAATGGAGCAGCGGAACATCATTACTAACAAATAAAATGTTCAGAAAAATATGCATTTTTATAGTTATTGGTTTTGAATTCTTGATGAGAAATGTATTATATAAATAGGAGAAATATACTCTCACTGGCCACTTTATTAGGTACACCTGTCCAACTGCTTTCTAATCAGACAATCACATGGCAGCAACTCAATGCATTAAGCCATGTAGGCATGGTCAAGACAATCTGCTGCAGTTCAAACCGAGCATCAGAATGGGGAAGAAAGGTGATTTAAATGAGTTGAACGTTGCATGGTTGTTGGTGCCAAAAGTGCTGGTCTGAGTATTTCAGAAACTGCTGATCTTCTGGGATTTTTACATCTCTGAACTCACAACACGTCCAACCTTGAGGCAGATGGGCTACAGCAGCAGAAGACCAGAGGAGTGCCCTTCCTGTCAGCTGAGAACAGGAAACTGAGGCTACAATTCGCACAGGCTCACCAAAATCGGACAATAGATGATTGGAAAAACTTTGCCTAGTCTGATGAGTCTCGATTTCTGCTGTGACATTCGGATGGAAGGGTCAGAATTCGGCATCAACAACATGATAGCATTGATTCATCCTGCCTTGTATCAATGGCTCAGGCTGGTGATGGTGGTGTAATGGTGTGGGGGATGTATTCTTGGCACACTTTGGGCTCATTAGTCACAATTGGGCATCGTGTCAACACCACAGCCTACCTGAGTATTGTTGCTGACCATGTCAATCCCTTTATGACCACAGTGTTCCCATCTTCTGATGGCTACTTCCAGCAGGATAACGCACCATGTCATAAAACATGAATCATCTCAGACTGCTTTCTTGATCATGACAATGAGTTCACTGTACTCAAATGACCTCCACAGTCACCAGATCTCAATCCAGTAGAGCAACTTTGAGATGTGGTGGAAGGGACATTCGCAACATGAATGTGCAGCCAACAAATCTGCAGCCACTGTAATTCTATCATGTCAATATGGACCAAAATTTCTGAGGAATACTTCCAGTAGTTCTGAAGGCTAAATGGGTTCCAAGTGTACCTAATAAAGTGGACAGTGAGTATATATTGTTAATTTTGTAAATAATCTGTATTTAAACAAAAAAAAAATCAGTATTAAAGGATAACTGGAACATAAATGTACATAAAAAAGGAAATAAAAATCAGCCTATATATTTCACAACACCACTGCATGTCACAGTAATAATAGGTCTTTATTTTCATGCATGAGTACTGTAAAACCTACCATTCATATTTACGTGAATTATAGAGGTCATACACAATGTTTCCTGTAATTTATGTTCTTTCTGAGCAAAAACCTATTTCTATGGTGGAAACCCTTGAGGCATAAGAGCAGAAAGGGTAAATCTGAGCAGTCTTGTGTCCATATTTTGGGGTTTTTATGTCAGAAACCTCAGAAATTTAAAACTATATTGCCAGTTTAGCAGCTTGGTTTCACTTGCTGGTCTTTTTTGATCACTTGGGAGAAAGTTTTGAAAAAGTTACAGTATGTTTTCATTGTACAATTAAGTCTTTTATCTCAAAAAGATCAAGGAAAATTTGATTCCTTATGATATGACCAATGCAGCACACTTCTGATGTTTCTCCCACGCATATGGAAAGAAAAAAAAAGTTATCCGGTCAGAAGGCAGACTCCAAAAATATGCAAGTATAAGCTGGAGATTTCTTGAATCTGAGCTAAATGAATAATCAGCATTTCCACTGGAGTATATCGCAGTTTTCATTGATTCTTTTCTTTTTCCCGTTTGGAACTGATGCTTTGAGGAGTCTTGTGAAATACGCAGCAGAAAAAAAGTACAGAGATTTCACTTTCATAACAGCCTATAGAAGTCAGTGAAGTATATTCATTAGAATTATTCTGGGTTTTTTGTGATTTCAACAAAATGTTAAGATTTTTCTTTTTAAAAATACAACATAGAAGTTCATTCATTCCTTCATTCATTTTCTTTTTGGCTTAGTCCTTTTATTAATCAGGGTTGCTACAGCGGAATGAACTGCCAACTTATCCAGCATATGTTTTACGCAGCAGATGCCCTTTCAGCTGCAACCCATCTCTGGCAAACACCCATACAGACTCATTCACACACATAGACTAGACAATTTAGCCTACCTAATTCACCTGCACTGCATGTCCACGCCAACACAGGGAGAACATGCAAACTCCACGCAGAAATGCCAACTGACCCAACTGAGGCTAAAACCAGCAACCCCCTTGCTGTGAGGTGACAACGCTACCTACTGCACCACCGCGCCACCAACATAGAAGTCATTATTTGCATATTATTGTATTTATATATAACAAATATTTTAATTTAATCATTTAAAATACATTACAATACCTACAGTACTTTATCATTTTTAATTAGAATTTTAATGATAAATTTATAATATGTGTAATCTCCACACTGTGCCTAACGCTTCTGCTTTTTCGTTTATTTGATATTTATTTGATATTTTTTTGTAATTGGCTAATAAAAGAAATTTCATTTTGATACAAATATTTAATCAAACCACAGAAAAAAACAGTTAAATACAAAAAATTATTAGAAATTATAAAATGTTTGTAATTAAATAATATTAAATAATTCAAACAAAAAAAGAGAAAAAATCAAGAAAAAACTAAAAATATATATTTATTTATTTATGTATTTATTTATTTATTTTTTATTACAATATAAAAAAACTAACATCTATCTAACATCTAATTAACATCTATACTTCTATTACTAAGAAGTTAAGTGATCAGATTTAAATTTTAATTAATATAATTGTTTAATAAAAACTTTTTTGTTAAAATACACCAAAGGTTATTGACTATGTTCACTGAGAAATGGATATAAATATTAATTTCAAAAATTAATTAATGTACTAATATATATATATATATATATATATATATATATATATATATATATATATATATATATATATATATATATAGTACATATAATGAACACTATTATATCTACTGTATATATAAGTGATTCATGATCTCATGAAACAATCGCAGAAAGTTCTGTGTTTTTGACAATTTCACTAAAAGTTGACTGAAAATTTTAGATAAAAGCACTTCTCGTAATATACACACTGCAATTACCAGTAATGAATAGGCTAATTTGCCTTTAGTAAAAAAGTATTAGATTTATAGGTGTGCATTTTAACTTCTTATGCATTAAATATACGCTCCAAACTTTTTCTCGATTGAGGCATGTTGAATTCTTCTTTCATTATTTGCAATGGTTCAAAATTGCATTTTGTAAATTTTCTAACCATATATCTGTGCTTTTATTACTTTCTGTGGTGGTTCATTCCGCTGTGGAGACCCCTGATAAACATGGGACTAAGCTGAAGTAAAATTAATAAATTAATTTTTTTATGTAAAGCTGCTTCTGGCCATGACATCTTCACTCCTAAATGGTTATAAGAGATGTTTTTAAGGTATTATGTCGAGCATTCTTCGTGTATTCTCTAAGGTGAGATCTTCTCTTTAGGTTCATACTTAGAGGGAAAATGTGTTTAAAACATTATAAAGCTTGAAGCATTAGAATCAGTACTCAGTATTGGCCAATCACCATGACAAGGAATCTGTACTCTGGATCGGCTGCAAAAATCCTGATTGGAGCATCCCTAATTTATTCATACATACAGTTGAAGTCAGAATTATTAGCCCCCCTTTGTTTTTTTTTCTTTTTCAAATACTTCCCAAATGATGTTTAACAGAGCAAAGAAATTTTCACAGTATGTCTGATAATATTTTTTCTTCTGGAGAAAGTCTTATTTGCTTTAATTCGGCTAGAATAAAAGCAGTTTTTATTTTTTTTTAAAAAACCATTTTAAGGACAACATTATTAGCCCCTTTAGGCCATTTTTTTTTTTTTTTTGCGATAGTCTACAGAACAAACTATCGTTATTCAATAACTTGCCTAATTACCCTAACCTGCCTAGTTACCCTAATTAACCTAGTTAAGCCTTTAAATGTCACTTTAAGCTGTATAGAAGTGTCTTAAAAATAATCTAGTAACATATTATTTATAATATGCTATCCATCTCTGATGCAGAAAAGCTAGTCCATGCTTTTATGACTTCGAGACTGGATTACTGTAATGCTCTATTTGCTGGCTGCCCAGCATCCTCTATTAACAAACTTCAATTAGTTCAAAATACAGCAGCCAGAGTTCTTACCAGGTCTAGAAAATATGACCATATCTCCCCAATTTTATCCTCCTTACACTGGCTGCCTGTTAAGTTTCGTATTGAATTTAAAATATTACTTCTCACCTATAAAGCTCTAAATAATCGAGCTCCTGTCTATCTAACCAACCTTCTGTCTCGCTACAATCCAACTCGCTCTTTAGGATCTCAAAACTCAGGGCTTCTGGTAGTACCTAGAACAGCAAAATCGAGTAAAGGAGGTCGAGCCTTCTCCTTTATGGCTATCAGGTGAAGTTTTTTACCTCTCCGCTGTCGCCACTGGCTCGCATGGTTCAGGACTGGTAGAGCTACACATCGATGAATTTGCTTTTCAGTGTTTGAACTCTCAGTAATGATTTTAAATCACACTGAACTGAGCTAAACTGAACTGAACTGAACTTAAACACTAAAAACTGAACTACACTGTTCCAGTTACTATGACCATTTATGTGAAGCTGCTTTGACACAATCTACATTGTAAAAGCGCTATACAAATAAAGCTGAATTGAATTGAATTGAATATTATTTACTGTCATCATGGCAAAGATAAAATAAATAATTTATTAGAAATGAGTTATTAAACTATTATGTTTAGAAATGTGCTGAAGAAATCTTCTTTCTGTTAAACAGAAAACTGGGAAAAAAAATAAACAGGGGGGGGGGTCAATAATTCAGGGGTGCTAATAATTCTGACTTAAACTGTGTGTGTGTGTGTGTGTGTGTGTGTGTGTGTGTGTGTGTGTGTGTGTGTGTGTGTGTGTATATATATATATATATATATATATACACATACATACATAATACATATACATACATTTATATATATATATATATATAAATATATATATATATATATATATATATATATATATATATATATATATATATATATATATATATATATATATATATATATATATATAATATGCATATATGCTGCTGTACATGATGGTACGGCTCAGGTACCAGAAGGGTCTGCCCATAAAAAGCAGAAACATAAATCACAGGGAATATTAAATATGACCCTTTTAAATTCATGTAAATTTGAGCGGCGAGCTGTTTTAGCATTCATGCAAGAGAATATTCAGCCCCGTGCACGTGCACACATGACCCTGCTCATAAATAATGTCACAGCTCGTTCTCTGAGGCCAGAATATCGTTGATCGACTGTTCACGACTCCACCTTCTCCATCTCAGTCTGCGCTCTCAGAAAACCCCGATTCACTGACCCATGAAAGGCGCATCCAGAAGTCAACAGCCCCTGAGACTAATGAGAGAGGAAATAGACGCTGATTGCTAAAAAAAAAGCCCCACTCTTTCATCCTCTCATCAGTTTCAGCCTCTCTCTCTCTCCGTCTCACACTTCATCCACTTCTTACTTCCTGGCCGTCTGCCCCTGCTGAAAAATACCCAGTGGCGATCCGGCTGCCGTGCCCGTTCTGTGCAGCTGCTGCCCAGTGCCAGTTCCTCGCTCCATCTCCCTCTCATACACTTAACTTAGGGCTTCCTCCCATTCGCTGGATCCAGGAAAGCCAATACCTGCATTATGGATTTTATCTGACAGGAGCATCATGTATCTTTCTTCTATAAGAAAGAATCTACAGCATTTTTGGCACATTTGCTGACATAACTTTTTAGGTTGAACCAATTTAAATGTACAAGTTATTTTAACATCAATTTAGCTGACTTAAAACATCAAGTTACATTTTGTTTAACTTAAAAAAATTGAAATTACCACCTGATTACATTTCTAAATCAAGTTAAAGTAACGTAAAAACTTAAGTTGTTTAATTTTTATTATCAGCCCATATAAATTGTTTGCAACTATTTATCTTTAAAAAAATGTATCAAATCCAATAAATTGTTTTTTTTTTCGGTGTAGAAAAATAGTTTGGCATAAGAGAAATTTCTTGGGAAAAGGTGTTATTAATTTGTATGGTCATATTGTTTACAATTTCTACATGGTGTACCGCAGGGTTCAATACAAGGTCCATCTCTAAATGGGCCATCCTATAGCTTTTCCTAAAAGAATAGTACATTAATCTACAGCACTTTTTTTTTTTTTTTTGGCATGAATAAAAATCAAAGTCTGGATCGTTGTTTGGATGGGCTCAAAAATGAAGTTGGCATTAGTGGAATTGCATTGGCAGTCGCTATCAGTTTGAATTCTGTCAAATTGTTTACAAGGTCATTATGGTGTACCACAGGGTTCAGTACTAATCCATCTCCAATGGTGCATCGTGTACCTTTTTTCTCAAATAATTAACTTTCCAAATCAGTTCAAGTTAAGCCTATGAACCCAATTTTTGGCAAACAAAAATCAGTCAAAATCCTTTCTTTTATTTGGATAAGCTTGACAACTATGTTGGCTTTAAAACCAGCCTGGTCGACCAGCTAAAACCAGCCAACCAGCCTAGACTGGTTTAAGCTGGATTTTTCAGCAGGGCCAAGATTGATCAAATTAATCAAGGATTGCTTACATCTGTTTTATCTTCTAATGATAATCATTATGATCATATTCCTGTTAATTGGTCAGTAAGCACTTTTTCTAATTGTGAACTGACCACGGTTGATTTTATTTATCCAATTTTAAATCCCAGGATCAAACCTTTCTGTTTAGGATTGCTTTTAATGATTTTCTGGATTTATACTATGTTTTAGTATTCTTCTGTCTTGTTTTGATAATGTGCCTGTGACACAGTAAGGTGTGCTTGAGTGCTTTGAAAGGCGTCTATAAATATAAGGTATTATTATTATTATTATTATTATTATTAGTAGTAGTAGTAGTAGTAGCAGTAGTAGTAGTAGAAGTAATAGTATTATTATTATCTGCAAATACTGTATTCTTGACTTGGAAGAACATGTATAATGTGCTTAAAAATTGTACTTTCATACTTTGTTGGTAGACGTGTTTTAGGATTATGCAGAATGAGTTAGTAAATGAGCTAATCAACTATTCAAATTAACATTTATACAGTGCTCAGAATAAATGAGTGCACCCCATCTGAACACAACAGATTTATTAAACAGATATATTTATTAGGGCGAGGCAGTGGCGCAGTAGGTAGTGCTGTCGCCTCACAGTAAGAAGGTCGTTGGGTCGCTGGTTCGAACCTCGGCTCAGTTGGCGTTTCTCTGTGGAGTTTGCATGTTCTCTCTGCCTTCACGTGGGTTTCCTCCGGGTGCTCCGGTTTCCCCCACAGTCCAAAGACATGCGGTACAGGTTAATTGGGTTGGCTAAATTGTCTGTAGTGTATGAGTGTGTGTGTGAATGTGTGTGTGGATGATTCCCAGAGATGGGTTGTGGCTGGAAGGGCATCCGCTACGTAAAAACTTGCTGGATAAGTTGGTGGTTCATTCCGCTGTGGCAACCCCGGATTAATAAAGGGACTAAGCCGACAAGAAAATGAATGAGATATATTTATTGAAATTCTATTTTAATCGCTGAACATCTTTAGAAATAGAAAAATGATACTTTTAAATTCATTCAAAAATCAATTTCAAACTACAAAATTTCAATACAATTTAATCTATTTTTTGTTTTTCTTAATTTTTCCTCTTTTTAATTTTTTTATTTAATATTTTTCACTAAGGAATAGATTTGGGCCACAAATTTTTGGACTGTCGTTGTAAGCTATTTTGTTAGATCAGCTCCAGATTTGGCTTCATTACTGACTAATCTAATGTATATGTACAGGTTTTGTGACCTAATCTAAACCTGAAGGACAATTTATGCTTTATAAATCCCTTATAATTGATTTATAGTGTGTGAATATTAGAATTATAAAAGTTCACAGGTATACTAAAAATATTCAGCTCTGTATATTCAATTCAATTCACAATTGTTTGTATAGCGCTTTTACAATGTAGATTGTGTCAAAGCAGCTTCGCATAAGAGGTCATAGTAAATTGGAACAGTGTAGTTCAGTTTTTTATTGTTTAAGGTTAGTTCAGTTTAGCTCAGTTCAGTGTGGTTTAAAATCACTACTGAGAGTCCAAACACTGAATAGCAAATCGATCGATGGGTGGCTCTACCGATCCCAAACCATGCAAGCTAGAGGCGATAGCGAAGAGGGAAAAAAACTTCACCAATTGGCGAAAGTGAAGAAAAAAAAAAACCTTGAGAGAAACCAGACTCAGTTGGGCACGACCATTTTAATTTCTCCGCTGGCCAAACGTCTTGTGCAGAGCTGCAGTCTCAGAGGCAGAGGCGGAGGCGGGAAGATGGCCTCAGCGATGACTCATCTGTCCCTGGGGCATCACAGGAATCAGTCTCATGCTCTCCACTCCTCCATGACCACCACAGCAGCTGCTCAGGATACGTCCTGGTCCAGGATATGGAAACCTTGGGATCATCTCGTCGCTGGTCTTGGATCGTATCAGTGGAGCTGCGTAGTCTGAGGGGGATGAGTATCCACAGATGGAAATAGAGCATAAAGAGAATAATCAGCGTAGCTGCTGTTCATAGTGTATATAAACAAGATGCAGAAACCTGTACACACAGTAATCACCTGCAATCAGACTGACAATAATGCATCTTATAACCAGGTATAAACAGAAAAGACACAACTGACTTGATTTCAGTTTTCTTTTTACTGTTCCAGGACCAGGTTCAACACCTCCAATGCAAGCTGCACCCGATGTAGATACATCAGAAGCAGTGTGAGATCAGGAGTAAGTTCCAGTGGGTGTTTGCTGTCAGCGGAAAGTAAAGAGCAGGCAGAAGGAGGTCCGCTCACGTTTGTTATGCACAGAGAGTCTTGCTTTTATCTAAGACTTGGATTTATCTTTCGCACACCATGGTGATTAGCTCTCAGAGGGCAGTAAGGAACATCACTCCCCCAGAAAGGCACACACACATACAGTACACACACATTTGCGCAAGGTCTCCTTTCGCCTTGATGAATTGCACAAAAAAAAAAAAACGTACCCACACAAAAGCGAACAGTCATGTAGAGCAGGCTTTTTTCATCTCAAGGTTGCCAGATTTAGTTTAAATTAATCTTCCTCTGACTAATCATGCACATGCTCAATTTACATAATGTTCAGCCTTTGCCAGTTGGCCAGTGAGAAGGACTTTGTTGAAATAACAGTAAAACACCAAAAATGCCACAATAATTGTCATTAAACAGCATATTTAGCAACAAACCAGACCCTAGGATATTTATATTTATACATTCATACAAAGTTCACTATATAAAACAATTTGTATTTGCATAATTACTTGAAACGTTTACGTTATTAAGAGACTTAGTTATCTATTTATATTTTAATATTTGTATTTTAATATAAACATTCATTCATTCATTTTCCTTCGGCTTAGTCCCTTTATTCATCAGGGGTTGCCAGAGCAGAATGAACCGCCAACTTATTCAGTATATATTTTAGGCAGCGGATGCACTTCCAGCTGCAACCCAGTACTGGGAAGCATCCTTACACTCTCACACTCACACAAATACACTACGGCCAATTTAGTTTATTCAGTTCACCTATAGTGGATGTCTTTGGACTGTGGGGAAAACCGGAGCACCCGGAGGAAACCCACGCCAACTGGTGGAGAACATGCAAACTCTTCACAGAAATGCAAACTGACCCAGCTGGGACTAGAAATCAGTGACTTCTTGCTGTAAATGCTAACCACTGAGCCACCTTAATATAAACATCAGAGCACAAAATACATTCAAATCTATTTTCACTATACATGTAGACTGCTGTTGAAAAGAATGCAGTCTTCGGCTTTGTGTTTGTATGCTGATATTGTGGCTAATAAACAGTTGTGTGTTAGCCTTCGGTCACAAATATAGTCACTCATTTCAGTCCTATAGATTTCTCATGGACTAAATTCTGATAGAAATAAAAGCCAGAGGAATTCATATGAGAAAGGCACCCAATAATAAAAACCATGTTAGAGAAATTCAAATAATAATAGAAAATATAATAAGATGAAATAAAAAAGGCACATAAAAATTCATACAGCCACCTTGACTTATTTGTGGCACGAATAAATAAATAAATACTTGCATATAAAATGCATAAATAAATGAAAACAATAAACATTTGCTTAAGAGGCAGCATTATGTCATTTGTGTTGACAGAATCTCAAACTTCATTTGTGTTCATGGGCTTAATAATGTATTATTTTTTTTCAAAAATAGAAATATAATTGTTTTGTTTTGAGTTGTATTGCTTTCTTTGCTTAAAAATATTTGGTTCCACTTTATATTAACTACTACGTACTTAAAAAATAAATACAATGTACTTACTGTGTTTATAATGTATTTGAGAACACTTGTGGTGCTTTTGAGTTGGGATAGAGGTTGGCTTATGAACAGGTTTGGTGGCGTGGGTAGGTTTAGGGGTGGGTTAAGGTGTAAGGGATGGTCGACAGTGTATTTACAAATGTAATTACAAAAGTTAATTACAGATGTAATTACATACATGTATTTAATCAAGCATAAGTACACAATAAATACATGTATTTACACAATAAGTACATTGTAACAAATTGTTGTCATCAAATTATTGTGTAAGTACATATTAGTTAAGGCCACTTAATATAAAGTGGGACCAAATTTTTGTTTTATTTATTTAACGTTAGAAATAAATCCTAAAAAATAAATGACTTGTGTCAAAGATAGTTTGGTAGATTTACCGCATTATGGTTTATTAGTAAGTTACCGTACATACAAGTTTAAAGCTCATATTGTACACTTCTGCACGCTCAGAAAAAATGGTACAATGTTGTACCAAAGAAGGTACAAACCCTTGTCGCTGTAGCAGTACTTTTTTATGGAACAGAATTGTACCTTAAGACAAAGAAACACATGTGTGCCATTGCAATTTATACCTTTAAGGACATGATCTGTACCATGGGAAACCAAAATGTACCTTTGGTTTTTAAAACCTGCAGATACAGGTATTGTACCTTCATCAAAGTAATAAAATCTGATGCATGAATGTACCACCACAGTGACAAGACTCTTTGTACCTTAACTGTGTCAAATGTGTTCCTTCAAGAACTATTTAAAGGCATTTTACTATATCCAAAATGTGTCAATTTATTTTCATTGAATATAAAACATCAAATACATTTATTAAACAATGTTTAAAAAAAAGTTTTATAAAGTTTAATTTACAATAAATAATGAAAAACTTAAATAAATCAAAAGATTTATTTTTTTGCTAAAAGTTTCACAACACTGTTTTAATACTATTATTTAATACTATTGTTTTACAATACTAAAATGTCTGTATGAACACTTTGCATATGCAGGACTTTTGCCAGCTCATATAACGGAAAGCAAACGCCAAAAGGAGTGGATATCAATAATGAAAAGGCATTTATCAGAAAATGCTTACCTAATGTTTATTAAAAATGCTTTAAATGTTTAGTTTACAATACCTATAGTTTCATGTTTTACCAGTTTTTATGTTTTATAGAACTTAATATATAATGTTTATGGAAAAAAATTAAATGATGATTCATGTTTTAATATGGAAATTAGTCATAAAATCACTCTGCCTTTCTATTATTATTTAGTTCCACAGATATTGTAATAAAGAGTTGTCCAACACTTATGTACATTTTAATAAGAACAATTAGCCGCATTTGGGCTCGCCAGTGCGAGGCTTTAATCAGGCCGGGTCGAGCCAATCGCACAGGAGGCGGAAATCATGTAGCTTTTCCAATGTCGGGCTTGTAGCTTGCTGCTCATCACGCAAACCCAGCCCCCAAAACGTCCCCCGAATCAAACGTCACACAACCCGCCCACTTCAGGGAGATAAAGCACAACATCACATCATCACGAAACCATTAAAATGAAGACAACCGAAACAAACACGTTACTCTACAGCAGTACATAATATGTTTATACGCACGGGCCTTTGTGTTTTTATTCATTATATTTACTAACTCACCGACCGACTGTTGGCATCGTGCATCAAGTGGTCTCCGTTAATAACTCGGTCGAAAATGTATTTTATAACATCCTCATTTAGATAGACGCAGTCAAGCATTCAGCCCAAATGCTCCGGAGAGACCTGAAACATATACATTTTTTCTTATAGGCTATATGACACTTAGATGTTGCATATTATTCTGTGATCTTAAGGAAAGTTTTCAGTGTTTCAGCACATAAGAGCAAGTAATAAAATATAGCCTATATTTTAGGAGCTTTGTTAGTGAATATTAATATTTCGTTGCGCTCAACAACTTTTCACTAATAAAGCTCCTCATGTAAATTTTATTTTCAAATTTTAGTCATATAAAACCGTCATATAAAACCATCAACACTTGTTTGAGGACACAGAACGCATTTTGTATTTGCAGTATCCTCTGATGCTTTTTTAAAGCGGCGCTACGCAGGAAAGAAAAACTGTAGCGTAGTTTTTGCTTTCAATCCCCCAAAATTGCTCTGTTTGCACGATTTAATTAAGATCATCGTATCCAAATACTTTATAAATAAAATTTCAAACTTTCTTGCGTTTAGAAAATATCTAAATATATATATATATTTTTTTTTTTCAAAGAGGCCTTTGTAAAATGAAAGTTTAATATGGCTTTAAAATGGTTTGATTTATGTGGGCTATATACCTAAATTGTTTTAGCTAGCTTTTGCTTGTTTTACATTGGTTTATTTTTTTAATGCGATTTTATTAAATCCGATATTTGTAATTCTTTAAATTATATTTCAATATAGTTTAGGCTATCTTATGAAGATGTGGAACTATTGTTTTGAGTCTGCAAAAGTGGACACATACGTTGTTAAGTTTTACGTCTTTCTGTTGTATTCATATTGTGTATTACATCCAAAATAAATAAAAAAAGAAAGAAGCTGCTCGCAGCATCAACAGAGCTGTGAAGGGAGCGCTCGTTTGCTCAGTCCCTCACACACATATAGGCATCTAAACGCGCACAAACACACCTTTTAAACTTGACAAAAACTCTTGAAAAGCTTTACTGTCTGTCCTATGCTGATCCTTCCCCTCTCTCTGCTTTACATGCTTCCTTCTCTAAACTCTCTACTGTCAAATCAATTATAGGTGAAAGGTGATCCTGGACCACCATAAACATTTAAAACAGTGTAAATTTACTAACGTTGATCCTGGACCATCCTGAACATTTAAATACATTGTAAATTCACTAACGTTGATCCTGGACCATCTTTTACATACAGTGTAAATTCACTAATGTTGATCCTGAACCATCAACATTTTAATACAGTGTATATTCAATGATGTTGATCCTGGACCATTGATAACATTTAAATACAGTGTAAATTCACTAATGTTGATCCTGGACCATAATCTTTTACATACAGTGTAAATTCACTAATGTTGATCCTGGACCATCATCATTTTAATACAGTGTATAGTCAATGATGCTGATCCTGGACCACCGTTAACATTTAAATACAGTGTAAATTTACAAATGTTTATCCTCGACCATTCATTCATTTTCTTGTCGACCCTTTATTAATCTGGGGGCGCAAACTCACGCGAACGCAGGGAGAACATGCAAACTCCACACAGAAACACCAACTGAGCCGAGGCTCGAACCACCGATCTTCTTGCTGTGGTGCTACTGCGCATTGCTTTGCCATATATATATATATATATATATATATATATATATATATATATATATATATATATATATATATACACATTCAGTTGAAGTCAGAATTATTAGCCCCCTTTTGATTTTATTTTATTTTTTTGAACATTTACCAAATTATTTTTAACAGAGCAAGGAAATTTTCACAGTATGTCTGATAATATTTTTTCTTCTGGAGAAAGTCTTCTTTGTTTTATTTCAGCTAAAATAAAAGCAGTTATTAATTTTTTAAAAACCATTTTAAGGACAAACTTATAAGGACCTTTAAGCTATTTTTTTTCAACAGTCTACAGAACAAACCCTCGTTATACAATAACTTGCCTAATTACCCTAACCTGCCTAGTTCACCTTATTAACCTAGTTAAGCCTTTAAATGTCACTTTAAGATGTATAGAAGTTTCTTGAAAAATATCAAGTAAAATATTATTTACTGTCATCATGTCAAAGATAAAATAAATCCATTATTAGAAATACGTTTTTAAAACTATTATGCTTAGAAATGTGCTGAAACAATCTTCCCTCCATTAAAAAGAAATTGATGAAAAAAATAAACAGGGGCGCTAATAATTCAGGGGGGCTAATAATTCTGACTTCAACTATATATATATATATATATATATATATATATATATATATATATATATATATATATATATATATATATATATATATATATATATATATAGTTGAAGTCAGAATTAATATAATATATATATATATATATATATATATATATATATATATATATATATATATATATATATATATTATTATTATTATTATTATATATATTATTTCTGTTTTTTTATTAAAAACTGCTTTAATTCTAGCTAAATTAAAACAAATAACACTTTTTCCAGAAGAAAAAAATTTAATGGAAAATACTGTATTCAGTATATTTACTGTATTCAGTATATTTACTGAAGGATGTATGATATATTATATATGTTTAGTTCTTAGCAGAGACGTTGATTTAAATATATTAATATAATATATTAAATATATTAATACAGCACTAATTAACTCACAATCTTTTATAAACTCGTAATAGTTCCAGTGTTTTTAGTTGTTCCAGAGCCGCTACCCAACAGATCGCCTTACCACCAGTGTAAAACACTCTAACATGTGTGTATATCGTTCGCTCTGTAGACATGAATATGCGTGCCAGGCTCCTCTGGGAGAGACAAAGGTAAGTGTACCAGAGCAGATTTTAAACACGCTCGCATAAATCAATCACTCTGAGTTATTAAAGATCCCTGCGCTCATCCTTCACCTCAGCTTTTCCTGCGTCCTACAAAAACCCACCAATAAATCAGGCACGACAGAATTTGCTTATGAAATTGTTCGAAATTGCTTATTAGACATTAGTTGAGAATCCTTGTCCCATAATCAACTAGAAATGTAATATTTATACTTTATATAAGAACTGCTTCTGTGTGGTAAAACTAAGGAACTCTTATAAGAAATTGTTCTACATGAGCTTAGCTATAAATTGTCAAGTTTATATCTGATCATTTAGACTTATGAGGAAAAAAAATCTATATTATTTATAGATAAATAAATAAATGAATGAATAAATAAATTGAAAAAGCCTTAAAACACCTTTAAAGGGTAAAGGTAAAAAAAATAACAATAAATTAATTAATTAATAGAAAAAAAAAAGAAAAAAAACTTTATAAATATATATATATATATATATATATATATATATATATATATATATATATATATATATATATATATATATATATATATATATATATATACACACTACATTTTTATACATGTTTTAAATCGGTAAAGTTATGAAAAAAGGCTTTATTTTTTTATAATGTTTAACAGGTAAACCTTATTTATCTATCTAAAGGTGTCCCTCAGGGGTCGGTTTTGAGACCGATTTTGGCTAGCAATTTAGGTTACAATTCGTAGTATTAGCAAACCATTAACTAACACTACTAGCTTAATAAACTACTAATTACCTGTTTATTAATAGTTAGAAGTTGGGTTTAAGTTTGGGGTAGGATTAGGGATAACTACTTTTGAACAGTTAATATAAGTTAATTACAGGCAGGTAATAAGTAGGGCCAGTAAAAAATCTATGGACATTTTTGTAAATTTTGTAAAAAATTTAATCTGCAGAATTATGCAGAATGATTTTGGGTGTATCGTAACTAAAAATTTATTTTTATGTAACTAAAAAATAATCCTACAATGATGATGCCATTATCCATCACAAAGTTTTACATTAGACATCGTACGATGTCAAATTGGACATTCTACATCGCCCCAACCCTAGTACCATACATGTCTTGTACATTTTCGGTTATTTGACAGTCTTATTTCATTCATTCATTAATTTTTGTTTCGGCTTAGTCCCTTTATTAACCTATTAATCAATTAATCTACTATCCAGCATATGTTTTACGCAGCAGATGCCCTTCTAGCTGCAACCAATCACTGGGAAACATCCATACACTCTCATTCACACTCATACACTACGGAAAATTTAGCTTACCCAATTCACATGTGCCACATGTATTTGAACTGTTGGGGGAACTGGAGCACACGGAAGAAACCCACGCGAACGCAGGGAGAACATGCAAACTCCACACAGAAATGCCAACTGACCCAGCCGAGGCTCAAACCAGCGACATTCTTGCTGTGAGGCGACAGCACTACCTACTGCATCACTGCATCGCCTCAGACTTATTTCGCTATAAATTATTTCCTATTAATATTTCAAACTACTAAATTGTCAATAAATGTAACTTTTTGTAGGCTTTTGATTTTGAAAATTCAACTCTACAGTTTAACAGAGCAGAGATTAAGGTCACATAATGCAATTCACAACCAAAAGTAAACACAAAACACTGGTGTATCACAAAATAAAGATATTGTTTATGCTTGGTTTTTATTTTACAAATAAATCACATTTTATTATATTACCAGCTTGTTGAAGCTACCTTCCTAACTGGGCTTTCTCTACATAAAAAGTCATGATACTGTCCAAAATCTTCGGTCTCGCATTCCCTCAGCTCCTACTCTCCAAGTCAGCAGCCACATACAGTATATGTACATCAAAGCCAAACATTAGTCTGCACAGCCCATACCGTCTGATTGTATGGTTTGCTTCCCTAAAAGATAAAAAAAGTAAATGCATTAATATAAATAAAGAAAGAAGAAAGTGAAGCGAGATGGAGAGCAGGGTACCATTAAACCCCTGGTGCGGGAAAGCAACCTCCTTCCTTTGAAAGCTTTGGCCGCATAAAGGCTGTATCTGCGAGGAAGCCTCTTTATATGTTCCCTACCCGGTCCACACTGCATTCAGAGGAAATATGAAAAGGCGAAATGCTTCCCTAAGACTTCCTGACAAGACGCCCGAAATCCTTTCCCAGCTAAAGCACGCTTGGCCAAACAGCCTTATCTGCCAGTCTGGAGTCTCAGCATAAGTTTCTTTTGCTGCGTTTTATTTTTAAGCATCACTCGCCTTGATGTGTGTTTTTAAAGCCTCTGGAAGGAGCACAATGTAAAGTTAATATATATTGGAGAATTTCCGTATGGTCTTAAGTTATTTTTAGGGGGGTCAGGTCGAATGTATTCAAGAAAGTATAGCATTTGGATGTGTTAAAATTTGGTGTTTTTTAAGTGATGGTGAAAAAAGATTGTAAACACTCTGCAGCTTCAGTTTCATAAAATTACACAGGAATTTTTGAACGAAAACACTCAAATCTGTAATAAATATTTGTAAAAATATAAATAAACACACAAATTAAATCTAAGTATATCTAGAGCGATGGTCTCAAACTCAATTCCTGGAGGGCCGTAACTCTGCATGGTTTAGTTCCAACCACCTCCAACTCACACCTGCTTAATAGTCTCTAGTAGTCTTGAGCACTTTGATTAGTTGAATAGCTGTGTTGGATTAGGGTTGGAGCAAAACTAGAGCAGCCCTCCAGGAATCCAGTTTGAGACCTATGATCTACTGCAGGGGTGCCCAACCTCGGTCCTGGAGGGCCGGTGTCCTGCAAAGTTTATTTCCAACCCCAATCAGACACACCTGGGCTAGCTAATCAAGCTCTTTCTAGGTTTTCTAGAAACATTCGCGCAGTTGTGTTGAAGCAAGTAGGAGCTAAAATCTGCAGAACACCAGGCCTCCAGGACTGAGTTTGGGTACCCCTGAGAGTGTATGGAAATTGACTCGGTAGCATTGTGATACATGTGATATGTGAGTGGGCAGAGCTAAAGATCCCTTTTACATCTACATTTAGTTATCTAGCAGACACTTTTCCAAAGCAACTAGCAATTGAGGAGACATGCATTGCTTCAATAATAAGAGGCAGAACACACAAGATGTGCTAATTATAGAAAGGAACTGTCTGTGTTCAGAGAATTAAGTGCTACAGGTGGTTTGTCAAGCCCACTTACCTGTGTGAAGCTTAATCCATAAATGCACAATTTCTATTTTGAGATGCTGAGTGATCATAAAAGTGTGTTTTCTACAGATGGTTTATTAAGCCCACTCACTTGTGTGAGGCACACTCAGAATTGCACGTTGTTTGTCAGGTGGTGTGGTAGGGGAAGAAAAGAATGCGTCCTGGTT
Organism: Danio rerio; assembly: GCF_052040795.2. Taxonomy (NCBI): domain Eukaryota; kingdom Metazoa; phylum Chordata; class Actinopteri; order Cypriniformes; family Danionidae; genus Danio; species Danio rerio. Next base: position 10,404,913 of record NC_141045.1, on the reverse strand, counting down.
TTGTTCACATGATGTTCTGATGATTTCAGAAGAGATGGGTTTTTGGTTGGGTTTTAGCTGTCCAGTTTTTAATATGTGCTTATCTCTGATTGGTCAAATTTTTTGTACAGCATCAGCATTTTGGACAGCATAGTCTCATTTTGAAAATGTAGCCCTATATACATTTCTGGAGATTGCAAATTATGTATCCAAAGTACATATGGCTGCATTTCGTCTTTAAAACAAATGCTACAGGGCGTATGATGCCATTCCTTTTCGCGCTTACCAGCTGACCACTTACCTTCATATTGGACTGCATTCCCGCTGTTACCAGTTTGTCCAGCAACTCGCCATGTACGTCGGCGGACTTGAGTTGCAGAGAGAAGTTGATCACGATGACAGGGTGCGAGTCAGAAGAATGGTTCTAGAAAGCAGGTATGACCAAAACGGAAGCCAAATAATAAACAAGTAAATAACAGAGTGAGAATGTGGTAAAATCTAAAAATGTGGTAAAAATCAGTCGAGGGCTTTTCTTTTTCTGAGTTGCTTTTCAAAACGGTAAGTTGGGTTTAGGGAAGTGGGTGGCTGGGTCAATCAGCGCTTTTGAAAACACTATTGGTTGGGTTTTAGGAAGGAGGAGGGTGGGTCAGTCAATTGGTCAGTCAGTCAGTCGATGGCGGCCTTTAGTAGATTTGAGCAAGAAGAGCAGGCACGAATGGCACTCGCGAGAGAAATTTAGGATCTCAAAAAGGATACACAGCAGCCTCGAGTGGATTTGCAAAGACCTAGAACCAGGGCTTAATTTGTGCCAGAGCACGGTGGATCCGGCACACCTGAAATCTGATCCGGCATCTTATTTTACCGATCCCCCTCCTCAACCGCCCTCCTGCCCCGACTTCTTTTCACTTTCTTGCACGACTCCCCAACCCTCTTTACTTTCATCTGCAACACCCCACTCTCCCACCCTCTCTCCATCCGCGACATCTCTACATCATCAGGTAACATTCCGGATTCGTCACCCCGATCTGTTCCGGGACCTCGCAGTTTACAAATTAAGCACTGCCTAGGAAGTACTTGGCGCTCTCCAGAAAAATAGCGGTATGTTTTTAAAACAAGCCTAGAATGAATACGGCAAACATGTTTGAAAAATGTGGGTTCAACAAAAGCAAATACATTTTGCTGTACATTTATTTTACAAACTCACAACCGGTCTGACTTAAAAGGTTTATTACTTAATGTTTTTAAAATATGTTTTATTGTTTATTACCACTTCCAAATGAAATGTTATAAGTTAAGGTTAAATTAAGTTTTGTTATTATGGATTACGGTTGTTATGCAACTAGGTCACATTTATCATTGTGTAGCAAATTGTCTGGGTTGAAATTGTGTCATCTCAGTAGTATCCATCTAAATTGGAAATTGTCTGTTTAAAGGTTAGCAGTCTGAGCGTTAGAAAGCTTGATGTGAAAGTGCCTTCAGTATGATCCGATTCATATTTGTCTGCATATTTTTGCTAACATGACCACATATTGAGTTCACTAGAAAAGAACTGCAGAACTCGTCTTGTTGCAAGATTTCTGAACTATTTTTCATATTGGTAGCTGTAAGCTAGTCTACAAAAGTAATGAAATAACTTCAACTCAAAATCAATTATTCACGTCCATGGATTTGTTTCTTTAGCAAGTCGCTGTGCAATGAGCAAGATAATGAACAGCCGGCCGGTCATTAATGCAAAACAATCCCCTTCAGGGACGCCTGTACATTATCCCTTACATTCCCTGTTAGTCATGAAAGACTTTACAAATGAACATTATCCTAAGTGAATTGTTTAGAGATCTTTCAGCATTAATGCTTAAAAAAAACTCTAAATGGAGTGCACATGTACGCATTGACTCAACTCAAGTTTACTGTCAATCCCTAGAGAGTTAAAAGTCTCTCAGCAGATGCTATTAATGCTAACAGCATTAGCCTGTCTGAAAGTCTTTGATATGGAAGTCTCTTTCGTTTTGCCCGCTTCCGCATCTGTGGGCCAGATCCAGCCGAGGCTCGCTAAGGATTAGACTCTAGCCTGGGCTTTTGGATCGTTAGCCAATTAAACTAATCATGCCCATCCTCAAGACTCCTGGCGAGAAGGAGACGCATTGATTTCCTCTGGTTTGATGTGCACTTCCTCTTCACCCTTCTCCTCTATTGGGCGTCTAGACGAGACCAGAACAAGCATCTGGTTAGACAGGAGAATGACCTGGTCACACAACCTTGAGTCTAACTCTTTACAGATGAATCGGCACAGTACTGAGAGCGAATCCATCAAGGCAAAATCCATTTTTTGCAAGGATGAGTTAGGGTTGCATTTAGCTTCTTATTTTTGATGTTTGTTTCATGTGGCAACATGAGAAACTCTGCGCTGAGGATAATGGGATTGGAGTTCAATGACTGTGTACCTGCTCATTGCTCTCAATTCCACAGCTGAGAACAATTCAATGCCTTAAGCCCTGCTCACATTGTGGGATTTCATCCACGATTTGGAAGATGAAATTTTGGAAGTCCTAAAAGATTCCTGTAATCGTAGGCTTAACTCTGTGGTCTTCATTCGTTGGGTAGACATGTTCACTGACAGCCGCTTGATGTCCACTGCGATCAGATTTTCTTTCCGATTAAGTTCTGGCAGTGTCAGATTTTAAACTCTTTCCTCTTTCCACAAATTCAAGAAAACTTAGCCCTATATACATTACTGGAGATCACGAATTATATTTCCAGAGGTACATATGGCTGCATTTTGTCTTTTAAATAAAGTTACAGGGCGGTATGACGTCGTTTGTTTTTGTACCAGCCGACCTTTTACCTCTGTGTGGATGGCTTTTTCACTTTTACCAGTTTGCCCAGTGGCTCGCCTTGTACGTCAATGTACAGTACTTGTGACATGGAGCAGAGTTGACCACTACAACAGAGTTCGAGTCCAGCGAAGAACGGTTCCAGAAAGCAGGTAAGACAAAAGCCAAAAAAACAAAATAAACAGGTAAATAACAGTTTGAGAATTTGGTAAAATCTGAAAATGTGGTAAAATCCACAATTCCCACTTGTGAGAGAAGTTTGAGATCTCAAATAGTACCAATTTGCCTCTGGCAGATTAGCAAAAACTGCAAAAAAACATACCTCCTGGGACGTATTGGGTGCTCTCCAGAAGTGCATATAGGGATACGTTTTCAGAATGAGCCTGGGTTGTATTTTTGACTTAAGTTAATGAGCTGCTTGGCTCTTCCTCTCACAGGGTACAGGCTACAATCATACGAGCATCAAGATTTTCCACCCAACCTACCCCGATGGGGAAAAAATTGCATTCAAGCTCATATGACAGCAAAAATCACAATGTCCGTTTTAGTAAACAAGGTTATATACTATGCATTCTGACTGAACTGACATGGATTTGTTTAAATAGAAGCATTGTGATTTGTGTTGATGTGTTTAAAATCAAGCTTGCGCATCTTTAATTACATACAATTCATAATAAATACTACACAAAATTAGTGCATATCACATTTTAATTCAATTCAAGATTATTTGTAAAGTAATAATTATTGTTCCACAGCAGCTTTACAAAAGGTGTACATTATTGTGGTGGGGGGGTTGCATGCGATGTACCTAAAGAGCGGTGGGGGCGAGTTACGCGCGGCACATCTGAAGAGTGGTGGGGGCGAGTTGCGTGTGATGTACCTAAAGAGCGGTGGGGGCAAGTTGCGTGCGATATATCAGAAGAGCGGTGGGGGTTAGTTGTTCGCGTCGTACCTGAAGAGCTGAGAGGGATGCGCTGGAGAGGTGTGTGCGACGTATTTAAGGACCGAGTGGGATACATGCGATTTCCGCGAGATTATCATTCGTTTGAGGGAGACTCCCGGAACATCCAGGAGACTTGGGATGTCTGAATGTTGTTAGCAGTTTTAGCCAAACGCCACATTCATAGCATGGTGTTGCTGGCTAAATTAGCAACTTCACACATCTTTATCCATGATGCAGAGCATTAATATTAGCTAATTTTGTGGAATTAACTTTTAAATAAGCATAAATGGAGGAAAATATGATCCCATAAGATTTATTAATGCCTCTTAGCATTTCTGTCACCTAGCATTTAGCATTTCTGTCAATGTTTTTAGTATTTTTTAACAATATTAAAATAAGGTGGCGCGGTGCGCTGTTCCCTCACAGCAAGAAGGTCGCTGGTTCGAGCCTCAGATGGTTTAGTTGGCATTTCTGTATGAATTTGCATGTTCTCCCCGTGTTCACGTGGGTTTCCTCCGGGTGCTCCGGTTTCCCCCACAGTCCAAAGACATGTGCTATAGGTGAATTGGGGAAGCTAAACTGTTGGTATTGTATGAGTGTGGCTGGATTAGTTGGCGATTCATTCTGCTGTCGTGACCCCTGATTGATAAATGGACTAAGCCAAAAAGAAAACGAATGAATGATTGAATGAATGAATGAATATTAAAATAAATAACGTTCACTCATTCTTTATTCTACCATGTTATCTGCCATCTTGGCTTTTTCAAAATTTTAAAACATTTGCAGTTTGAACGTTTCGAATGAAGGATTCGAAATAATCCCGATTTTAAAAAATGTGATAATTTGATGGATAAGATGAAATTGTGGAGGTGTTTTTGATGGTGGTGTTACTCAGTATGTGGCTCTCGCAGTGTTGTGACTGAGAAAGACCAGATTGCTGGCATTTTCTCTGTCATTCTGGCACGCATTTTGCAGAAGTACAGGCTTCACTAACCACCAACACTGGCCAAGAGGGAGGGAGTGAGAGAAGTGCGTGTGTGTGTGTGTAAGAGAGAGAGAGATCACTGGATTTGATGGCAGGCTGACAACACATCACTAAAGACTGTGTTTCCTCTTCAGTAAGGTGATAATTTTGACACCTCTGAGCCCATTTCAAGCCTCTAAACCCCCCAGAAGTGATTTTGTTGATTTTTATCAACAGCGATCAATCAAAATAATCAATGAGTTGCATTAACAGTCAGGATAAAATGGATGTGGCAACAGATCCTTTTATTTTTTCTGAAGAAATTCTTCTGTATCGTTACATACAAATGAGTGTCACAGATTATCAAGAAAAGACATTTAACTAGCAATCGAATTATGTGATTTAATGGGCAAGAAAATGATTTTGAATTAAATTTATACGGTAAAAAAATAATAATTCAAGAACGAATCATATACAATAGCTTGAATTTAGAATATAGATTCAATTTCATGTTGAGGCAAAATAAAAATCCTTATTTTAATAATTTTCATTGATCAAATTATAGTAACCTGCAGAAGAAAAGCTATTTAAACCCACTTATGCCTTTTTATTGGCTTTTGTTTGTCTCCCACTGGTTTGTTGGCTAGCTTCAAAGGGGGTTTTGGGCGCTTCCAGAAGAGAAACCATTTGGAGACCAGCTAGACTTTAAGACCAGCTTCAATAAGTCTATAATCAGTCTATAATGGTTTACTGGTCTTTGTTGGTCAACGATTTTCACCAGTAGGTTTCAGATGGGTTCTGAGCAATTCCAGATGAGAAATCTGATGTTAAAGACCAGTTTAAACCAGTTAAAAGCAATAAGTTTGTCTTTTTGGACTTCCATCATGGTCATCTGATATTTTAGCTGGATTTAAATGTTTTTTGTTTGCATGTTCAGGTGGGAGTCTGGTATTCGAGGCCTGAAGAATAGTATGATTCAGTTAAGACCATATTGAAGTGGTTTAATCATGTTTGCTGGTGTTACACCTGGCTCAAGGATGTAACATAATGAGGGAGACGACAAGGAGAAGTATGATCAAAAAGAATATTTATTTAGCTCAATTTAAATTATATAATCAAAATATCAGTATCAGTATGTTCAATCAGTGTGAAATGCAAATGTATGGATGCTGTAAATGTTGTCAGTGATAGTGTATGGATGCGAAAGAAAGCATAAAGGCCAAATAGGAGCGCGGCTCTGGCCAACTGCCAAGTGAATGGACAGCGGCCCCGACAAACTCTCTGCCGGGGTTTAAATAAGGGCGCTGACCAGCATCAGGTGCGCTGAAGGCACGCCCCCAATCTGGAATCAAAATCAAACACAAAACAACGCAGTCCTAACACACCCCCCTAAAAAATAATCCCACATCAAATTAAATCAAATAATAACTATAACATACATACAGGAGTAGGTCAGGGACATCAGTGGGAGACCAAAAATACCGCCTCACTCCTCCACAGGGGCACGCGACAAAGTGTCCGCAAAGATATTCCTAATTCCCTTAATGTGTTTAATCGTCAAGTTGAATGGTTGTAAGAAAAGGATCCATCGCATTAAGCGTTGGCTCGGACTCTGCAATGAATGAAGGAATGTCAAAGGATTATGATCCGAATAAATAACCACCGGGGAACCTCCTCCCACATACACATCAAAGTGTTGAAGTGCCCAGATAAGCGCCAGTGTTTCCTTCTCAATAACAGAATAATTCAGTTGATACGAATTAAATTTGCGTGAGAAATAACTTATTGGATGACTTAATCCATCAGAATGAGTCTGGAGAAGGACCGCTCCGGCTCCCACGTGACTTGCGTCAACTTGAATCTCAAAGGGAAGACCACTTTGGGGCGCTGCCAACACAGGAGTAGCAGTTAATAACAACTTTACATTCTCAAAAGCTTTTTGGCAATGTGGAGTCCAATCAAACTTTGCAGAGTTCTTTAATAGATTAGTCAGCGGACAAATGACCGATGAAAAGTTTGGGCAAAAGCCACGATAATAACTGGCCATTCCAATAAACCGCATCAGCTCTTTTTTGGTACACGGAATAGGGAAATTATCAATCGCGCTGATTTTAGCACGCAAAGGGCGCACCATACCCTGACCCACTTCCTTGCCCAAATAAGAAACAGTTGCCCGTGCAAATTCACATTTAGCCAAGTTCACGGTCAAATTAGCTTCAGCTAAACGTTTAAATAATTCTCGCACCCGTCTCATATGTTGATCCCAGTTTTCGCTGTAAACTATAACGTCATCCAAATAGACCGCACAACCCTCTAAACCAGATACTACACGGTTCATTAATCTCTGAAATGTCGCAGGAGCGTTTCGCAACCCGAAGCTCATAACGGAGTAAGAATATAGCCCTGAAGGAGTTACAAAAGCAGTAATTTCCTGTGCCCTAGGACTCATTGGTATTTGCCAGTAACCTTTGAGTAAATCAAGTTTACTAACAAATCTTGCCGAGCCCACTTGATCAACGCAATCTTCCATCCTTGGGAGAGGAAACGCATCAGGTTTAGTGATCTTATTAATTTTTCGATAGTCCGTACAAAACCTATCCGTTCCATCCGGTTTTCTTACAAGCAAACACGGCGATGCCCAACTCGAACACGAAGGTTTTGCGATGTTATTCTTTAGCATGTACTGAATCTCAGACTCTAATTTAATGCGTTTTTCAAAAGGGACACGATAAAAACGCTGGCGTATGGGTAAAGCATCCCCCACATCCACGTCATGCTCTATAAGATGCGTTTGTGATGGAACATCCCCAAATAATGATGGAAACTCGCGGATCAAATGTGACAGCTCCACTCGCTGCACAACAGTTAGATGAGACAACACATCCTCCAACTCTTTCAAAGTCTCAGAATTTTTTAATCGAGGTGGCACTACAGCATCATCTAAAAACTTACCCCCCTCCCGGTCTCCTGCGGAGGACTGTCCCAGCGCCTCAATCGCCGGACTGATCACCCCGGAGGATTTGATATCAGCTTGACAATCTCGGGAGAAAAAGGGTTTCAGCAGATTTACATGGCAAATTTGAGTTTTTTTCTTTCTGTCTGGAGTTGCAATTTCATAATTAAGATCAGACAATACACGCACTACAGTATACGGTCCCACAAACTTTGCGCAGAACGGAGAGCTCACTAGTGACAGCAACGCCAAAACCTGATCCCCCGGTTTAAATACGCGCTGCTCAGACCGACGATCAAAAAGAGTTTTCATTTTAATCTGCGCCTTCTCCAAATTTTCTTTAGCTGCCTGACCAGCTAAAATCAAGCGCCTTTTAAACCCATTCACATATTCAAGTAAGCTTTGTGGTGGTTGTTTGCCTTTTAACTGATCGCCGAGAACAGAAAGTAAACCTCGAATTTTGTGGCCGAAGACTAAATCATTTGGGCTAAAGCCCAAACTAGATTGCGTGACCTCCCTTGATGCTAACAACAGCCACGGAAGCCCTTCTTCCCAGTCGCGATTTAATTCGACACAATACGCCCGCAAAAGACACTTCAGTGTTTGGTGAAATCTCTCCAGCACCCCTTGACTCTGAGGATGCTGCGCACTGGAACGATGATGTTTAACTCCTAATTGCTTTAAAATCTCTGCGAACATTTTTGAAGTAAAGTTCGTTCCTTGGTCACTTTGAATGACCTTTGGAATACCGAAGATGGAAATGAATTGAGACAGGGCTTTTACTACGGACCGGGTAGTGATATTACGCAACGCGTAAGCCGCTGGATACCGAGTACTTTGACACATTACTGTTAGAAGGAATTTACTTCCCGATTTTGAGGGAGGTAACGGACCAACACAGTCTATTAACAAATATTCAAAGGGCTGCTCTACTGGAGGAATGGGATACAGTGGGGCTGGTTTCAGTAGCTGATTAGGTTTTCCGGTCACTTGGCATGTATGACATGTTCTAATAAACCGCGAGATATCTTTTTTCAACAGCGGCCAATAAAAGTGCTGCAAAACTCTAGAATATGTCTTTTTTACACCCAAGTGACCAGCTAGATCGCCATGAGACAATTTAAGTACAACATCTCTGAATTTCTCTGGAACAACAACTTGAACCACTGACTCACCACCACCATCCTCGTGTAACGCAAGCCACTTGCGCAGAAGCACCCCATCATTAATATAATATCCAGTCGCGGCACTCTCTACCTCCTCCGGTGGGAGAACAGCAGCGAACATTTTTTCTAATCCAGGATCATCCCTCTGGGCAACAATGAATTCTGCACGAGAAATTCTTGACAAGAGAGACAATCCAGGAGCGACAGACTCAACAGGAACACGGGTATCATTCAGGTTAGACTCATTCAACATTTTAGACTTGGATCGCGTCACTACACATGACACATCTTCGGATAACTTACAACATTCTTGATCAAGAACAGAGGACGTGGTGACAATCGGTGCAGGTGTCATTACAGGCCACACACTCTCCCCAGCCAAATTATTTCCCAAAATAATGTCCACTCCCTCCACCGGCAAAGAAGGGCGCACTCCCATAATAACTTCGCCGTTCACCAACTGGGATTGTAAACTAAACTTGTGCAAAGGGACAGACAATGTTTGAAGTGCAATTCCTCGAATTAAAACATTCTTACCGACATACGAGCTGGATGAAAATGGAAGTATGGACTCCAAAATAAAGGACTCGGACGATCCCGTATCCCTCAAAACTCTTACAGGTACGCTTTCATGTTCCTCTAAAAGAGAAACACAACCTTGAGATATAAATGGTGCATACCCAGTGTTACCTTTAATTTCGGAACAATTTCCTTTTATCACGGAGTCATCCGTACTGCAAACAGCTGGAGTCTGCGGAAAACAATTGGTCAAAAGCACAGGTGCAGTATTTTTATTTTTGCCACGTATCTGCTTATTTTTTAGCAAAGGGCACTCGTTTTTCCAGTGCCCGACCTCCAGACAATACCGGCACGTTGAATCAGATATCGCTCTACGAGAATGTAAATATGGATCAATTTGTTGCGACTGTTTAAAGTAAACATTTCCATTTCCCCGATTCCCAGAACTAAATCGGTTTTTATGAGTCAGAACAAAGTCATCTGCTAATGATGCAGCTTCAGCAGCAGTGCGAGGTTTATTCTCATTAATGTAGACAGCAATTTGATCAGGAACGATATTTTTCAGTTGCTCAATAATCATCATTTCACGCAACTCACTAAATGATTTTACATTAGATGTAGAACACCAGCGATCAAAATGATTACCTAGCTCTCTAGTTACTTCCACGTGTGTTTGTCTCTCACCTTTTCTCCACGTTCTAAAACGTTGGCGGTATGCCTCTGGAACCAGCTCAAATGCCTTTAATACAGCAGATTTTACGCTATCATATTTTTTCCTTTCATCAACAGAAAGAGCAGTATACGCCTCCTGGGCTTTTCCCACTAATACGGACTGAAGCATAACGGTACGGTCAGTCTCAGGCCAATCTCGTTCATCAGCAATGCTTTCAAACAATGAAAAAAATACGTCTGGATCTCGCTCATTAAACACCGGCAACAACTTCAAATTATTAATGAGATTGAATGAGCCGTCTGTGCGATGAACAGGTGACCCGCTCGCATTTTGGAGTTTTAAACTCTCGAACTTAAGTTGAAACTCTTGGTTTTGTCGTTCCACAGCTAACTTTTGCTCATGTTTTATTTTCTCAAATTCCATCTCATGCTTTCTCATCAAATCATCCAATCTAAGTTTTTCGATTTCCATTTCACTAACGCGCATCTCTTTTTCGTGCAACTGTTGCATTCTAATCAGCTCTTTTTGCTGCTCAAATGACAAACCAACAAATGACATTTTCTCAGCTGCGGGATTAACCCCAGCTGTTGCTCGTCTCGACGTAACTGGCAAAACCTGAAGTTCACTCAATTTAACTCGAATCATTTCTCTAACCTCATCCTTACGCATTCGTTTATCAACGCCACTCAACTCGTATCGATCTACAATTTCCCAAAGCTGCTTTTTCGAGCACAAATTCAATAGCTCATCCGAAGGAGCACTACAAAATTCTTCCACTGACGTCATTATCAAAATCAACCAACCAAAGTTCTAACAAATACTCAAATAACCTACTCCCAATTACAATTTACGCAGGTAATTCTTACGGTCAAAAACTGTGCACAAATTCATTAAATTCCCCACCTAACCCTATAGAAAAAAACTCTAAATAACTATTCCTAATCTTCATGCGCTCCCAAGAGTCGAGCCCTTTGAAGCACTCAGATACCGCTGGTGTGGAACTGAACAGATAGTTCAGAACTACTCCACGGCAGTGCACTCAACCCAGAAGCCGCACAAAAATAACAAACTAAAATAAAAAAAAACCAACGCAATGCGCTGCTACAAGCTAACAGGGGAAATTTACATTAACACAGTTTTAAACCGCAAGAACTTACCTTTTCCTGATCGGACTAGAAACCCAAAGCCGCTCCAACAAACATCTCCGCCTCCTTGTCTCTCCCACCTATTACACAACAAATACCGATTACGAAAGCCAAAGATCAAATCAACTAAATTTAAATTAGACGAGCCCCCATATGTTACACCTGGCTCAAGGATGTAACATAATGAGGGAGACGACAAGGAGAAGTATGATCAAAAAGAATATTTATTTAGCTCAATTTAAATTATATAATCAAAATATCAGTATCAGTATGTTCAATCAGTGTGAAATGCAAATGTATGGATGCTGTAAATGTTGTCAGTGATAGTGTATGGATGCGAAAGAAAGCATAAAGGCCAAATAGGAGCGCGGCTCTGGCCAACTGCCAAGTGAATGGACAGCGGCCCCGACAAACTCTCTGCCGGGGTTTAAATAAGGGCGCTGACCAGCATCAGGTGCGCTGAAGGCACGCCCCCAATCTGGAATCAAAATCAAACACAAAACAACGCAGTCCTAACAGCTGGACTCCAGTTCTGGTGATGCAGGATTGTTTAGGAGGCTAATTGGGGTTTCAGATGGGAGACCTGTTTAAAAATACCAGCTTGACCAGGATTGAACACCAGCTTAAACCACATAGGACCACCAAACAGACCTATGCATATTGGTTCTGCAGAAGAATAGCACTTAAACTCGCTCATGCCTTTTTATTGGCTTGTGTTGGTCTCCCACTGGTTTGTTGGCTAGTTTATCAGGGAGTTTGGGGCGCTTCCAGAAGAGTGACCATTTGGATACCAGCTTGACCAGACTCTATGACCAGCTTCAACCAGATTAGACCATCAGCCAAGTCTATGAGGGTTTACTGGTCTTTGTTGGTCATCCATCCTGTTGATTTGTTTCAGATGGATTCCGAGCAATTCCAGATGAGATTTCGAATTAAATTTGTCGTAGACCTGCTTAAAGCAGTTAAACGCAACATGTTTGACGTTTTAGGCTTCCATTGTGGTCATTCTGATCTCCTGTCTGGATTTAAAGTAGTTTTTGGCATGTTCGGGTAAAAATCTGGTTCAGGATCACGATCATCAATCAATGATGTCATTGTGCTGCTGTGCTGTCAGCCAACCATTACATTGCTGATCATGATTTTGAGGATTGATAGACCTTCACAACAACGCAGTGATCTGATCTCAGATCAGTCCCTAAAGACATTTTAATCTACTTCCAGAACTTGTTTGAAGAACCAAATTATCCAGATATCAGTTATCAAGATTAAAACATCCAGGCCAAATCATCTTAGATTGTTTAAGCGAGTTTCAACGAACAGACCCCAGGCTAGTATGCTATGGGTTTTACAATGTTCTTGTGCAATTTCAGATGATTGACCAGTTGAAGATCAGACAGCAAAACTATTTTAAACAACCCTTAAACCATCTCAGATCAGGTTTAAAGAGTCCCCAGCTGGATTCATCAAGGTTATCCACTTTTAATTTACTCTCAAACTGCGTTTTTGAAACACATTCAATGTTTTCACCCCAAAAACTTCCTACCCTGCTGAAAATAAAACAGCACTTGGGTTGTGCAAACAAGCGTATAGCAGATTTTAAATTGTGTTTTGTGCTGTGATATGTTTCTGTCTTTAGTGACTTTTTCAGTTTTCTTTACACAAAGAGGAGACAAAGTTACTTGAATGAATTAAACAACATGCTCTGGTGCTCTGCGATGGAAGAAACCGAGAGCTCTGAGAGCCTTCAACACTGAACTCAGATTCAGCAGAGACATGGAGGCCATTGTGCTGCATGAGGCTTCGATATGAATTATTTCACACAGGGCATCTGTTAAGAGGGCCACGTTTGGCTTCAGCACTGTACGAGTGTGTGTAAGTGTATAGATGTGCGTGTGTGTGTGTATGTGTGTGTGTGTGTATGAGACCACACTGACCCCTGCTGGTTAAACAAACACTCCATCAGTGCCTCTGACAGACAGAGCGTTATTATATTAACCTCCACGGTCCATATTGTGATGTCTTGTTTATTATGAAAATGATTGACGGCTTGGCATGAATAAATGTATGCAGGAGACATTTGCTGAAGAACATGGGGTGTGTGGGAGTGTTTCCGTGTGTGGGAGTGAGATGATGGGGAGGGAAAAAGAAAGGGAAAGGAATGTGGCCGTGATAAATTACACATATGACGGCACCACAACGCCTCCGCTGCATTCTAGATATTATGTGCTTTGTGTTGAGGGACGTATAGACAGGAAATTAAATGCCTCTGTGTGTGAAGTCAAAGCAGCTCAATGGCATTCATGTCTAGCTGTGTTTGATTCTGGTGGATTTGTGTACCTACGGCTTTAAATCTTAAGCCCCACCCATTCATTGTATTTAGTGTTTTGTTAAAATGTAGAGTAATATTGTTTACTTTCAGTCCCTCACCATAACTTTCCATTTTTAGCAAATGATTTTATACACATTTCCAGTTACAGCTTACTCAGGTAGGTGTTGCACCATATGTTCATAGTCGTCCAACAATTTGGGGGCTCGTCCGGGATTCATCACAAGGAGGCTAGGAGCATTGACCCAGGATTGGAAAACTTCAGGTAACACCTCATCCAACACAAGAGCCGGCACCGATATAAGGTATGCAAATGCCTGTGTATACAATGATTCTGCTATTGGCTGTTGTCAAAGTTTTGTGTTGGTTGATGGAAAAGTTTGAATTATAACACATGGTGAAACAAAAGAGGTATGGCGGATCATGGTGTAGAGGGTGGAAACAAGTAGTGGGGTACACAGGGGGGTTGGGGAATTTTATAAACAATGGAGAAAACTGAAAATACAAAGGAGTTAGTCCTTTGAATAGTATGATTCAGTTAAGACCAAATTGAAGTGGTTTAATCATGTTTGCTGGACTCCAGTTCTGGTGATGCAGGATTGTTTAGGAGGCTAATTGGGGTTTCAGATGGGACACCTGTTTAAAAATACCAGCTTGACCAGGATTGAACACCAGCTTAAACCACATAGGACCACCAAATAGACCTATGCATATTGGTTCTGCAGAAGAATAGCACTTAAACTCGCTCATGCCTTTTTATTGGCTTGTGTTGGTCTCCCACTGGTTTGTTGGCTAGTTTATCAGGGGGTTTGGGGCGCTTCCAGAAGAGCGACCATTTGGATACCAGCTTGACCAGACTCTAAGACCAGCTTCAACCAGATTAGACCACCACCCAAAACCCGTTCACCAGATGAAAGACAATCTTGTCTTCTTCTTTGGTTTCTGCTCACTGCCATAGTTGTGTAAGTTGAATTTCAACCTTGTTTACCCCATGTCTTTCTCTGAATTGTTTTGCTATACCAGCCCCAAAAGCACAGTTCACACTTATACAGTGTGCAATGGTTCGATGTCAGGTGTTGGAAATGGAAGGGGGTGTCAATTTGGTAAAATCACTGGTAACGACCACATAGGTTGAATATATTCCTCAACACCATAGGATTATTCACTAAGGAGGAACTTTTTTATATTTCCTAGAACTACTGTACTCACTTTTTTTTGGTAATTTTTGCACCATAGAAACTTGGAATGATTTCAATTCTAAGGATGTCTTTTGGTAAAACATAAAATTCTTTATAAGTGTTTGCATTAAAGGACAAGAAATGATTTAAACAAAACAATATTTGGGTGAGCTAAATTGGCTCCTGCCTTAGAGCAGAGTCTAATCCAGTAAAGTGGGAATTAGGGTTGTCAGAAGTATTGATTTCTGTGACAAATGATACTGAAATTTCACTTCACAGCAAGAAGGTTGCTGGTTCGAGTCCTGGCTGTCCAGTTGGCATTTCTGTGTGGAGTTCCCATGGTTATGTGGGTTTCCTTTGTGTGCTTTGAATTCGCCATACCAGAGGTGGGCAAACTAAGGCCCGCAGGCCATATGCATGAACACTTTCATTTGGGGTGCGAGGGAGTTATTAAAATACTGCTTATGACTAACGGTTTTATTCAAAATTATTAAATTAATGATGCAATTACAAGTGTACGCGATGTGATGGCAGTATTGTACGCGGTACAGTTAGTGCAACCAGTAGAATTAGAACACACTCTCGATTATTAAAATGCACTCGACCGTTAATGACTGAAAAGGAGTAATTAAAAGAAAAGTTGACTCTGAATGTCGTGTGTTTAAGGAAGAATGGACAACAAAATACTTCTTCACCAATATCGGACAGAAAGCGGTATGTCTAATATGCCAAGAAAGTATTGCTGATTTTAAAGACTACAACCTAAGGGGCTGATCACACCGAACGTGCTTTATGTGTTGAAAGGCGCCTCTTTTGAATGGTTTACTAACAAGCAAGGGTTTTGCGCGCTGCTAGGGCCCTGCGCACCTCGCATTTTAACTGCCTGCTGCTCCTTGCGTTTTTGCCGTAGCAGAACTCCAGACTTTGACACCCTTGTGAAGAGAGGGGACCAGACTCATTATTGACATGAACACTCATAATAACATGACTTGGAATAACAAAGACTAAGATTCTTCTTCTGTTTTATCTCATAGTTGTATAATGATTGATATGAGCATTTTAATACAAGCCTAAATGAGATTGTTGTACATTTGACTCAAATTATATAATAATTGCTGGTTAAATGTGTTAATTTTTATCGTAGTATATATTTTGCAAGCATACAGTTCTTTTATCAAACATTTGTGGTTTTGTCAAGTTTTATGATGATTGTATATTCTAAAAGCAGTGCAAATTAGATTATTGTATATTTGACTGAAAAGTACATTTTAAGAATTATTTTTTTAATGTGTTAATATGAGATTTTTTTCTACCCAACAATATATTTTCTATTCTTTACTGTACAAATTATTACATTATTAGGCAAGGCAAATTTATTTATATAGTACATTTCATACACAGTGGCAATTCAAAGTGCTTTACATAAACAAGAATAAAAGAAACAAGTAAAATAAAAATAAAAACAAATAATAAAAATGAGTAAAAAAACACAAACACAGGTAAAATGTGCTATAAAAGAATGAAATATAAAGAGTAAAACATAATAGTGCAATCTGTCGGACGCAGCACAGTGCTCATTGAGTAAAGGCACAGCTAAACAGATGTGTTTTCAGTCTTGATTTGAATGTGCCTAATGTTGGAGCACATCTGATCATTTCTAGAAGCTGATTCCAGCATGGGTCATAGTGGCTGAAAGCTGATTCACCCTGCTTTGACTGAACTCTTGGAACTTCTAGTTTATATGTTCCTAAAGATCTGAGTGATCTGTTGGGTTTGTATTCAGTGAGCATATCTGTAATGTATTTAGGTCCTAGGCCATTTAGTGATTTATAGACCAGTAATAATACTTTAAAATTTGTTCTGAATGTAACTGGCATCTGGATGAGCTGTAACTGTCTGACTGTCTTTTTAGGAAGTCCAGTGAGGAGTCCATTACAGTAATCCACCCTGCTGCTGATAAAAGCATGAACAAGTTTCTCTAAGTCTTTACTGGAAACAAAGCATCTGATTCTTGCTATGTTTTTGAGATGATAGTATGCTGATTTACTAACTGCTTTGACATGACTATTGAAACTCAGATCTGACTCCAGAGTCACACCAAGATTCTTGACCTTATTTTTATTTTATTATTACATAACATTATTAATTATTATTGTTATTATTATTATTATTATTATTATTATATTTTATAATGCAATTATTTTATTGTTTTATGATGATTGATAAGTAAATATAAATAGCAGTGCAAATTCATTTGACTTGTAAATTTGACCTAATAATTAAAAAAAAAAATCAGTTTGGTGTTAATGTGACATGTTTCTGTCTGATTTACTGCCATTATAAATAAAAAGTTATTTTTTGAAAGGCCCTTCACTTGGTTTGCAAAATTTGGTGTGACCCTCGGGTCTAAAAAGTTTGCCCACCACTGCACTATATATACTGTTGGTGAATTGAATAAACTAAATTGGCTGTAGTGTGTGAGTGTGTGTATGTGTGAATAAGTGTGTGGCAGGAAGGGCATCCGCTACTGAAATGCACACATGCTGGAATAGTGGACGATTTATTCCAATGTGGTGAGCTCTGAAATTGAAACTAAGCGGAAGGTATTTGTGCGCTGTTGAGCATGTGCTTATGCTGTGTTCAAGTCTACTTGGTACTCTCATATGTACACATTTTAGAGCCAATCACATTTTATTATTCTAAAAAAAAAAACTATTTCCCATTTAAATAACTTTAAATGGAATGCAAAGTTTCATTAGATGTCAAAGTTTCTATATGGAACCAACAATGCCAATAAAAAGCATTGATTTTTACACATTATTGTGTAACTATTTTGTACTGTTCAAATCGACCACCCTTTTGTTGTGTTGGTGGCTGTTTTTGCCCCATTGACTTCTATTATTATGACATTTTTTGATTGTAAAGCCATGACACCGCTACCTTGATTGTTGGAGGTTTTCCCTGAAGAGGTAAAATTAGTAATTTTTACTGTTGATCATCAGTTGGCAGCATTAACCCTTTAGATAGGCCTTGCAAAAAAGTTTCAGGCTTTTAAATGGAGTTCTATGGAGTAAAACAGCAGATTATAGTCTGCTTGCATAAATGCTCTTATTATGTTTATTATGTTTTAAGAGCCGAGATACTTATTTTGATTTTTTTTCAGACATATCAAGGTAAGTGTGCAAAGGTCTCCTTTACACCCTTCATATACAGTAGAACAGTGTTTCTCTGGTGGGTCGGGTCGCAGGAACATTTTTAGTGGGTAAATAAATTAAATTTATTTGTAGCAACAAATTTGTCAAAGTGCAAGTATAGGACCCTGAATATGTAACGTGTGGATTTACATATATTGACAACAAAAAAAGGCTTAAAACCTCAGTGGGAGTTGCAAAAACAAACCTGTGGACTATTTTCACGGATGACTCCAACAGCTGAGGGCATCGCTCACAAAACTGCCTAGCAAAGATCAAGAAAGCCCCCACAATAGCAGAAGAGCAAATAACTGGTGATTATTCAAAAAATGGTTATGACTATTTTAATCATTTTACTTTAATTAGCTGGTTTGTTCTTTTCAACAGGATCAGGGTTAACGTTTTATTAACAGTTCAGTTTAGTTAATGAAAACTGAACTTTTCATTACCCTAACCACTGTTTACAGTATTTTTACTCTGTAATATTATTATAATTTGACACATTTTGTTAAATGACAGAGATAAAGTATTGTTTATTTGTAAGTCTTGGTGATTTTCTGTCACTACTTGTGTATGTTAATAAATAAATGCAAATTCATTATAATTCCTAAAATTATTTTATAGTTCCTAAAAATTTTGGTTGCGGCTTGATGACCATGTGTGGGTCCCATGGCCAAACTAGTTGAGAACTTCTGCAGTAGAAGACAGAAACTAAGCATTTGAAATGATTATTAACAGTAAAAATGGCTAATTGTACCTCTTTCCAAGAGGGAAAAGCACCAACAATCAGTAATGCATGATTATATAGTGTCATCATGGCTCAAAAAGAGAGCATATTGAAAGTCAATGGGGCATAAACAGCCCCAAACATAACAAAAGGGTAGTCAATTTACGTGTTTTATTGAAATTAAAAAAAAGAAAAAAATTCTAAGCATTTTCCCAAAATATTTATCAAAATTAGATTTGTCACCACAATGCATTCTAGTTGCTGAAACACAGGCAAAGTTGTGGCCAAATTAATACTCAAAATCACCCAGAGTGTTTGAAAGCATCACACAAGGGTTAAGATCACCAGTATTCATCAGCTGTTTTTTGTTGTTTCTCACTGAGTACTGTTTATATGAAGCGTGCAAACTGTGCACGACAAATTCACCCATATCATAAAGGCATGAAAATACCATGAGGAGGTATACAGTACGTGTTGGGTTAGGGTGTCTTGTACGCCAGCGGGTGTTGTGAAATTAGCTTCATGTGTCAAAAGCGAAGCGGTCAGCATGGAGTCTCATCACACGTCATTGAATCTGAACAGCCCGACTCACGTGGCGGAGGCAAGCTGCGCCTGAAAAGCAACAACGTGTTAAAATGGAGGAAAGGATCTGATTGCGGTGTTTGTACCTGCTATCCTCCAGTCCTTTCTCCTAATGGAAGACCAATTTTAAAGGCTGACTCTATTCATTTGAGAAAATATACTGTAACCATCGAGTTGAGAGAGAGCAAGTGCTTGCACAACCGTGCATAAAATGACTGAAATTGTTTTTTTTTTTTTTTGCTTTCATTTCAAATTGCATTCTGCAAATGGCCATATTCATCTGTTTGATTTTATTTTTTGTTACCCTTGATGTAACGTTAAAGGAAAAACATCTTATCTGCCCACGGTACCGGCAGGAAAACAAGCGAGATGACCTGATGTCATGGGGGAACACGTCTGCGGTCCTGAGAACAGCTGAAATAAATGCCACGCCAGTGCATTGCTGCATTGGCTTCCACATTAATAGCCAATCTCGGTGCATTTCCATTTGTACACAGCTTGTATTGTTAGACACATATTTACATTGTCGTCATTGAAATCAAAGAGAAGCGAGTCGGCGCGT
Organism: Danio rerio; assembly: GCF_052040795.2. Classification (NCBI taxonomy): domain Eukaryota; kingdom Metazoa; phylum Chordata; class Actinopteri; order Cypriniformes; family Danionidae; genus Danio; species Danio rerio. The sequence continues at coordinate 10,385,174 of NC_141045.1, read as the reverse complement.
TTGCATCCAATCAGATGTTTGATGCAATCTGTGTCCCGCTGCTCTGTGAAGGAACCTGCCGTATAACGTTTAGAGATTAGATCAGTGTCACACTGAGCTGCGCTGAACTCAGCAGCAGGCGAATCAAGGAGAGGAATTAGCATTTAAAATACAACGCGCTTCAGCTGAATAATTATTATGTCAGACTACAGGATGTGCAGATTGTGGGAGCACAAGCGCCTGTTTTAGACATGACTGAATGAGGCTTCTCAGAGAGCTCAAAAACATACATGAGCCCATACAATTTTTGTTTTGTTTTATTTTCAGAAAGTTTATAATTAAATTGAATACATTTTACAAAAAAAAAATAAATAAAAAAAAAAAAAAAAAAAAAAAATATATATATATATATATATATATATATATATATTGCTCTTAATAAGCCAATATTAATTCTTTATATATATATATATATATATATATATATATATATATATATATATATATATATATATATATATATATATGAATTAAAATATAATTCTTTATATTAATTTTTTTATTATACTATATATATATATATATATATATATATATATATATATATATATATATATATATATATATATATATATATATATTATGGTTATGCTTTATTTACTTTATTGAATTATTTTATTCTATTTAAAAAATATGAAAATCAAAATATAGTTTAAAATTGCATTTAATTACTGTATATTTGAAACTAGCTGCAATGGTTATTTAAAAATGTTAAATATTGGTTGAAATATATTATTTATGCTGCTATTCTATATCAAGTATTGTTCATTTTTATGGTATTGTATGAGAGGGTGCTCGCTGCAGAGCCATTTGAGGAGAGGTGAGCTCCAGAGAGGGGGAGCATGAGCTGTCGCTCCTCCTCCTGTAAGCTGTTTTAATGCGTACACCAACCCCACCTCTAACCCTACCCCCAGTGACATCACTCGTAGAAGAAGTGCAAAAAAGGTGGAGCTCAAGCTTAAGCTCCCCCTCTCTGGAGCTCACCTCTCCTCAAATGGCTCTGCAGCGAGCACCACTTGTATTGTATTGATGTTCGTAGTATCGAAATTCCATTATCATGATGACCCTGATCTATACTGACTCTATTAAGGTATCGTATCGAAGTTCTTATTATTGAAATCCCATTATTATGATAACGCTCTTCTATATTGTGTATTGATACTTTAAGATATGGTATCAAAATTCCAGTATCGTGACAACAGTAATCTATATCGAGTATCAAGATTGAATATATTTGTCTAGGAAATTAAAAAGCTGTAATAAAGAGATCTTGAATAAAGATCAGTTAAATATATATGGTGTGCTTATGATTTATTTATTTAATTTATTTTATTCTATTTCAAAAGAAGAAGTTCAGATCAGGAGAAATTATGAAAATCAAAACATAGTTAAGAATTTGATTTAAATACTGCATATTTTATAATTAAAAACTGGTTAAAATATATTATTATGACGCTATTTTATAGTGTAACGCCACAGCAGCAGAGGGAGCCCTCGCCCAACTACTGACTCATCTCCGCTCCCTCTGCAGTCACTTCCTGTTTGTGCTGTATTTCGGCAAGAGCTCAGGCCATGCTTCTTTTCAAAGTATTTCCAGTCTACCTGCATTACCAAGCGTTTTTCCAAGAGCCTTTCATGACTGCCTGCCTGTGTATGACCCTGCCTGCCTTGATCAAGTACGTTATCTGTCTTTGCCCTCTTGCTCTGTTTTGGACTGCTTATTGTTGCCTTGAACTTTTGCCTGCCTTCTCACCATGTCTTCTGGATTTGCCCATGTGTATCTTGATCTGTTTTGGACGGATAGTTGTTATGCTGAACCTCTGCCTGCACTCTCACTACGATGTCTGGATTTGCCCTTGTGTTTGTTGACTGGATTGGACTGCTTTAATACAACTTCTGCATATGGATTCTAATACTCAGACCCTCTGTTACATAAATCAAGTACCAATAACCATTTTTATGGTATTGCATTAAAGTTTGTAGTGTTGACATTCCAGTATCTTGAAGACCCTTTTCTATATTGAGTATTAATATTTTTAAGGTGTAAAATTGAAGTTCATATTAACAAAATCTCAGTATCACAATGATGCTATTCTATATCAAGTATCAATCATTTTTAAGGTATTGTATCGAAATTCCAGTGTCATGATGACCCTATTCTATATTGAGTATAAATATTTTTTTAAAGGCAAGGTGTATTGAATCGTATCAAAGTTCATAATATCAAAATTCAAGTGTCATGACAACATTATTCTATCTTGAGTATCAATATTTTTTAAGGTATCGCATCAAAGTTTATAGTGTCAAAATTCCAGTGTCACGGCGGTCTTATTGTATAATGACTATTAATAATTTAAAGGTATCATATCAAAGTTCACAGTATCAAAATTCAAGTATCATGACAACATTATTATATTTTGAGTATCAATGTTTTTAAGGTATCGTATTGTATTGAAGTTCGTAGTGTTAAAATCCCAGTACTATGATAACACTATTCTACAGTATATCATGTATCGATACTTTAAGGTCTCGTATCAAAGTTTGTAGTACCAAAATTCCAGTATCATTACAACAGTATTCTATTTCAAATATAAATATTTTGATATTATACTATGATAACACTATTCTACAGTATATCATGTATCAATACAATACATGTATCAATACTTTACATACATTTGTATCAAAGATCGTAGTATTAAAATTCCAGTATCATGATGACCTTATTCTATATTAACTATCAGTATCTTTAAGGTATCGTATTATTTGTTGAATTTCATAGTATTGAAATCCCAGTATTATGATAACACTATTCTATATTGTAAATCATAACTTTAAGGTATCATATTAAAAAAATCAAAAATCAAAAGCCCAGTATCATGACAACAATATTCTATTTCGAATAAAATTTTTTTTTAAAGTATCGTATCTAAGTGTCTAGTATCAAAATTGCAGTATCATGACAACCCTATTCTATATTGAGCATCAGTATTTTCAGGGTATCATACAGTATATATTTTTTTATTTTGTAGTATTGAAATCCCAGTATTATGATAACACTATTCTATATCATGTATCGCTACTTTAAGGTATCGTATCAAAGTTCGTAGTACTAAATTTTCCAGTATCATGACAGCAGTATTCTATATTGAAAATAAATATTTTTTAAAGTATTGTATCTAAGTTCGTAGTATCAAAATTTCAGTATCACGACGACACTGTTCTATATTGAGTATCAGTATTTTAAGGTATATTGTATTGAAGTTTGTAGTATTGAAATGCCAGTATTATGATAACACTATTTTATTTAGTGTATCGATACTTTATGGTATCGTATCAAAGTTTGTGCTATCAAAATTCCAGTATCATGACAACCCTATTCTATATTGAATATCAGTATTTTTAGGGTATCATATTTTTTTTGAAGTTCGTAGTATTTTAATGCCAGTATTATGATAACACTATTCTATTTCATGTATCGATACTTTAAGGTATCGTATCAAAGTTTGTTGTATCAAAATCCCAGTATCATGACAACCCTATTCAATCAAATATCAATACTTTTTTAAGTATCATATCTAAGTTCGTAGTCTCAAAATTCCAGTATCATGACGACACCATTCTGAAAAGTGAGAATACCTGAGAAGAGGCACTCAATGAGCGTTTGACTCCTGTCAGCGGATTTGACCTCAAGACGGGTCGACTGTTTTCCCAATGACACGCTTTTTTCAGGACAACCGGCAGAGTTACTGAAAATGTCACACCATATTTTGCTGTTTCTGGTTTTGACGAAATGTCTTTTGTTGCTCAGAGTCCTTTCTCAGAGGTGTTGACATGCACTGATATGAAATGCAGAAGCAGAAGGAAGGTGGAAATGGTTGTTGCTGAACTGTTTGTATAGCAGACCTCTGGTTTTGGCACCCCAGTGTCTGATCTGAAATATTAAAAGCTCCCATAGACTAAAAGATTTTATTCTAGATTTCTCTTCTGCTATATTTCAGGCTTTATTATTATCAATGCTTGAATTTAGGCATTTTAGTTAGTACATTAAATTGATGAGTAAGTAAATAAACATTAGTTAGTTCGGTTTTATAGCCAGTTTTATTTTAGTAACTAGTTTTTTTATAAGTAAAACTGTATTAATTTTGTTTTTGCATATATACTGTATATGAACAATATCACATGAATAGCAGTGCAATATGGCTGTAAAAAGGCACTGGTGTGAGGTGTACGTTGACTCGAGGCTGCAGGTTAATTGCCTTAGTCCCCCCTTCCAGTGACAATAAACAGCCATATCGCACTGCTACGAGTGTGATATTGCATTTATACAACAGTTCGATGGCATAATTATAATTATAAAAAAGAAAATCAAATACGGAGTGTCTCAAAAACCCTTTTGTATGAGGAACTACTTTCTTCTGCCATTTATACACATCTGAAGCTGATGGCCAGAACAGCAGAAGCCGTTGCTCATTCAACAACGTCACTTTAGAGCTAGTATTTGGATGATTCTCTAGCGTAATGTCTACAGTTATGACAAAACAGGTGATTTTACTCACATTTTAGGATTATAAGGCTTAATGGCATGAAATTCCTCCAGTCTGCAGAGATTTTCTAGTATTTCTCTGTTGCAATTGGGATATTACAATAATTGACCCAAAAAAAAAAAAGCCAAAGCAAAGCAAACACTACCAGATTACTATGGTATAAAGACATTACAAAAAAACAACAAGCAAGAAAAGACAGACTTAGAATGTCACTTACCTGGGGTCCGTTCTTCGTACGTGGATTACTCGGTTAGCTGGATTTGGATGTTGACGATTTGACACGATCCAGGATCGTTTCGTTCTTCAAAGCTGATCCGAGAGTTGTTGTCATAGCAACAGTTCTGCTATGTCAAACCTGATCGGGAGCAGGTTCAAGTCATATAAACAGGATTAGATCGGCTTAGTTCAAGCAAAGATAATACAGAAAGTATGTTCCGAATTCTGATATTTTCTTACAGTAGTAGTTATATACACTTGGGAAAATGGTAATTTTTTTTAAACTATATATATAAAGTTATAGTCATTAATAAAATAAATTAAGTTATACATATTAATAAAACGTATGCAATCTGCACCCTCGAAATGAAAGTACAAAGACTGCCACCTGGTGGTGCAAAGAGAAAACTTATTGATATGAACTTTTTAGATGGCTTTAGTACAAATTGTGTATAATAGAAATGCACTGTATGTGACTTTTTTTTTATAGCAATAATACATTTATGCAGTCATAAACATGTTTTGATAGTTAATATGCCGGTGATTTGATGCTTCACAAAAGTTGCAGACACCTTTACCAATATGAAAATGCTTTTGTAAACAACCAGTTATTCTTTACACCGATTAAAAAACGGCTACTATAATAAAGAAAATCTTTTTAAATGTAGAACTAAATACATTGATTTGCATTGAAATACATGATGAATACACTTGACACATGAACGTGGAAAGCCTGCAGCTCACAACAAATGTGGAAGGTTATTGCATGTCAAGCCGTTTACTGCTAATTTGATGTAATTTTGCTCACATGGATAATTGAATATTAATCAGATGATGTCATTACGCTGCTGTGCCGTCAGCCAATCGCTGCATTGCTGATCATGATTTCGAGGGTCGATAGATCTGTCCTTCACAACACACGCAGCGATCTCAGATCAGTTCATCCAGAAATTCTAATCTGATTCGCGAACTCGTTTGAAGAACCAAATTAGCGAGAGATCAGTTATTAAGATTAAAAGATCCGGGATCTGCCAAATAATCTTAGATAATTTAAGCGAGGTAAGAAGAACGGACTCCTGTTCTATAATGTATTGTTCAGCTGTTGTTTGAAATTTCCGCTGAGTTTTTCTCCCCTGAGGACTTATTATGCGGTCTCTGTCACCGTCTTGTGGCAGAACATCGACCATGAATTTCTTTGCTCTACTCAATGACAGGCAGATAGCCGCCAATGTGCTGAATTTCTAAAATAATAAATATTTTAAAATTTAAGGCATTATCCTTATGAATAAACTGCATAGTTGCAATCTAAACAGCTACATTCCTCAAAGTCTCAAAAGTACATTATGTTGTCCAACAGCTGCAATATTTGTCGAACTGTAGTAAGTTTATTAATAGAAGATAGGGCTGTCCGTGAATAAAGATAAAGCTTATTCATATTCATTTTTTACTCATTCACTTGCTTTGTTTAGATTTAGTTTCTAACATTTCATTTGTTAGGTTTTGTCCCACTTTTAAAAGATTTTAAAAAGTGTAATTATTTATAACTTTTTAACGTAGTCTGTAATGCTACTTTAAACTTAATGTCAGTTAAAAATTATTTTCATGGAATCTTATTTATCGATTCAATTGCCATGTATCTTATTTTATTTATTTTTTATTATTTTAATAGTTTGGTATGACAATGTATCAGATACAGTGTTCAGCATTATTGAGTACACCCCATATTTTTATCCATTTCTCAGTGAATATAGGCATGTATTTTGGTGCATTTAAACAACAGATTTGTTAAACAGATATATTTATTAAAATAATATGTTAGTCCCCAAACATATTTAGAAACTGAAAGATAATACAAGTAAATTCAAGCAAAATATTGCAAAAAAAAAAATTACAAACAACAAAATTGTTAAGTTTTTTTTTTTTACTTCTTTTGATTTTTCTTTTTTTTTTAAACGTATGTTTAATATTTTTCTATAACATAAATGTGGGTGTACTAGTTTTTGGACTGTTATAATAAGTTACTTTGTTTGATAAGCTCAATTCTTGGCTTCAATACTGACTAATCTAATGTATATGCACAAATATAATATTGTACAGCTTCCTATAAAAATATGAATTTAAAGAGAGATTTGTGAGGGGTGTACTTATACTGAACTCGGTATTTAGGATGTTTTTATCATGTCTTTTCCTTTAGTGTGCACTATATCATTATAATATAATATAATATAATATCATATAATATAATTATATATATATATATATATATATATATATATATATATATATATATATATATATATATATATATATATATATACATATATATATATATATATATATACATATATATATATATATATATATATATATATATATATATATATATATATACATACATACATACATATAAACATATATAATATTAGTCATCAAGTAATCAAGTTAAACTGAATGAAAAATTCCATTCCCTTACAGTAACTTACCTGAGGAAAAACAAAAACTCTGATTTTACTAATAAACACCATACCAGTTTTCATCTATTTTTCTAAAAACCATATCAGTTTTAAAGGCCAGGAATATTCCTGTCACTCTCAGTCACTTAAGCAGCATTTGCTCTGCCGCAGTCGACTGAATGAGATGAATTAAAAGCACACAGGATGGCCTCTCAACAGTTATGAGGAAGGTCGGTATATTACAAGCTTTATTTGACACCCATTCCCTTGTAAAGCTGTGCTGGTGAAGAGCAGCAGTGGCCAATAAAGCATTGTGCTCGCCTATACTCAAGGTATTTATGGGGATAAAAACAACAGGCCTTAAATCAGAGCTCAAATGGAATAGAGGAGAGACTCGTGTTACGATCCTCTCATTCTCTCAATCAGCAACAGTGAATACAGAAAACACACAAGGACACTGACCACATGACAGAATCCCGAAAACACGCTTTCTCATCTGTTAGTCGACAGTTTGATTCTGTCAGAAAAATTAAAAAATAGGGAATTGTGATAGTAATCAGTTCACGGGAAGGAGGAGGCGGGAATGTTCAATATTTTAATAAATAAATAAACCTAAAACAAACAGAAGGCTTCAAGCCTGTGGTCCTGTTTCGTTATCCACTGTCATCACTTACTCACATCACCGGCCTCATATACAGTGCATCCGGAAAGGATTCATAGTGCTTCACTTTTTCCACATATTTTTTATGTTACAGTCTTATTCCAAAATGTGTAAAATTTATTTATTTCTTCAAAATACTACACACAAAACAACAATGTGAAAAAAAAGATTTTTTGAAATTGTTGCAAATATATTAAACATAAAAAGGTGAAAAATCGCATGTACAGAAGTATTTGCTCAATAGTTTGTTGATGCACTTTTGGCAGCAATTACAGCCTCAAGTCTTTTTGAATATGATGCCACAAGCTTGGCAAAACTGTCTTTGGGAATCTTTTTCATAAGATTAAATAAAAATTGTATAACTTTACACTTAGAATTGTGAGGTGTTATCGCGGGATTATGAGATTGTTTACTCAAGATTGCTGTGTAAACTCAAAATTGCGAGATTGTAAATGGACAATTGCAAGAAGTAAACTGCAAACTGCAAGAGTTTAAACAACTGCAAGCTTGTAAACTCAAGACTGTGAGATTTTAAACTTATAATTGTGAGACAGTAAACTGTTAATTGTGGTCAATAAATGACAAAATTTACTCTATAAACTGCGAAACTGAGAATTGTGAAACTAAACTTAGGATAGTAAGATTGCAAATTCAGAAAGGAGACCACACCCTGAGCATTGTGAGAGCACAAACTCTTAAATTGTGTAAGAATGAATTTAAAAAAAGACTATAAACTGTGAAACTGAGAATTGCAAATTTAATATAAGAATTGCAAAATTGTTAATTCAGAACCCCTAGAGAAAAGCATCTTGACTTCGTCTTTTGTGAAACGCAGTTGCCATTTACCGTATAGTAAATCGGAATCATTCAAAGTAGCGTCGCTGAGTTTTGAGGTAAGGGATCTTTTTTTATTTGTCATTTACTGATAGTCGGACAGCCTCATCTGGTTCATCAAACTCCCTCTTTTAAAATCTAAATCGAAAGCCGGCGTGTCAGAGCGCTGCTACATTAAAAACATATGATTCGCTTTGCACCTTCTGATTGGTTCTCAGGATATAGTGGCTTTTTCTGTCAAAGGAAAGTTGCGTTTAACGGCTTTTGCCAACAAACTGTTATAACGCTGTGATTTAAATGATTTGAAGCAAATCTTTTTGTTTTTGTTAACTACATGCTTAAAGCATTCACTTAATGTCATCTCATTTTTGACGAAGTGCCGTTTAACCTGGACATGCACAAAAATACATTGACCTCAAAAATTAAAGATGCGTTGTGCCAGGTTTTAGCAAAGTTGCTATTTTCCACCTGCAGCCCCTGGACAGGTAAATGTTAACACAATCAAAGAGTTGGTTCAATAGCCCAGTCGTTAGCGCACCGATGTTTGGTGTGGAAGCGCTTCAGGCGTCCCGAGTTCGAATCCCGTCTCGAGGACCTCTTTCAATCATATCCCCCTCTCAATCCCACTTCACTTTCTGTCAACATACTGTCTTTTCAAATAAAAGGCAATTCACCAGCATGGACTATGCCACACTTTGGGCTAGACTTTATTGAAGGGATGTAGGGGACAGTAAAGCCTAATTTATACTTCTGCGTCAGGTGACCGGCGTAACCCACGGCGCAGGCAACGCGCGTGGCTGTGCATTTATACTTCTGCGCGCTGTCTCTGTCGGTCTGCATTAACACTTCCGAAACGCTAGTTGAAAGTGAGGTGTAAATGTTCCTCTGTGTCGAGTTTCTTCGCTACTTTTTTGCATTTCCTGAACACTTCCGGGATGTACAAGTGGCTCAAACTCGCTCATTTTGAGGCAGGAACCGGCGGATGTGCAACAACTTTAACTATGAGGTAAACACAAAACAAAACTTTCCATCCGGAGCTCCTTCACGGGACTCCACACTTGTAAACAATCGCTCGTGCGGCTCTCGGTCCCGCCCAGACTCGTCAGCGCTACCAAGCCGACCAATCACAGAGCTTACGCTACGCGTCGTTGCGACGTGTAGTTACATTTTTTGAGAGGTGCACATCAGTGACGGCGATGGCCACGGCGAAGGGCTATGCGTCAGCGCCGTAGCATACGCCGGTGTTTGACGCAGAAGTATAAATCAGCCTTCAGAGGACAGTGGGATGATGGGGAAGGGAAGTAAGAGGATAAACTGTAAACAGTTAGGTAGGTTCATCGGGCGTCCTACGATGATGAGATTCAGAGTGGAGATACTGTCTCTGTAATATTTTGGTAGCGTGATTAGGACCCTCCGATTTAACCTGGGAGTGGAGAGAGGGTTATAGGATTGTTAATAGGAAGCGAGGAAATAGAGGAAGAAAGGGTGGTTTTAAAAGAACGAGAAGAAGAGTGCTAGAGGGCTGGGTTGCCTTAAATAAGGGAGTAGGTGTATTGGTTAAGGAGGAAAAGTGAGGCATGGTTCCACCGCCAAACATTTCCTAACACGGTAACTCCATAAATGTCAAAAAAAAAATCTTTAAAAATAAAACTATCAAATAAAATCAATTTAAAAATCTAATAAAATTATAAAAATATAAAATAAAAGGTAAAAATGGCATTTTAAAAAGCGTGACTGAAAATAAAAATTTCAATGTGTTCTTCATATAACGAAAAAAGATAAATGATTATATTAATTAAAAGCGTCTGAGTAAAAAAGGCTACGATGTGTTTCGTTTGGTTTTATCTAGCTAGTCTATTTAATAAAATGATGTTGCTTGGCAACTTGATGCTCTTCAAAACAAGCAACTGCTCTAGTTGTTTTTCAGCCGCTGTGAGAGTGATTGTCAGGCCCTTTGAACCACAGTCGGTCTTCTCACCTTCTCATCTCAAGGTTAAATCCCTCTCTTGATGCATTAATCTGAGACAGATCCCACACTCCACCAACCTAGCATTAGCTCGTGGGTATTTACCCCTCAGTGGTTCCAAAAACAGGCCTGTTCAGTGATTATTCAAATGGGCAGAAAGAGTGTCTGCTCTGCCAGTCAGTCAGTCATCATATTTGTTTCACTCCAGATAGAAAAAATTAAAAATAAAAGCTGAGTAATAAAACACATCCAGGGCTTTACATGAAAACAAAAAGCCGTTGCAAATGAAACAAACACTGAGAGACTCAACACTTGTCTGTTAATGTAGAGGATGCGTGTCCTTTTTCTATTAGAGCTCATTTGATTGGCTACAAATGTTAAATGGAGAAATTAATATGCTATGCATGAGTGGCCATTCACTTTTTATTTTTTTATTGCCATTGGTTTTAGAAATGATATATAATACTATATAATAATTGTACATAAGTGGGTTCATGGTTTTATAAATATATATATATATATATATATATATATATATATATATATATATATATATATATATATATATATATATATATATATATATAGTTGCAGTCAGAATTATTAAACCCCCTTTGAATTAGTTTTTCTTTTTTAAATATTTCACAGTATTTAAATATTTTCACAGTATGTCTGATAATATTTTTTCTTCTGGGGAAAGTCTTATTTATTTTATTTTGCCAAGAATTAAAGCAGTTTTAATTTTTTTAAGTCATTTTAATGTCAAAATTATTAGCCCCTTTAAGCTATATTGTTTTTGTTAGTCTACAGAACAAACCATCATTATAAAAGAATTTGCCTAATTACTCTAACCTGCCTAGTTAACCTAATTAACCTAGTTTAGCCTTAAAATGTCACTTTAAGCTGTATAAAAGTGCCTTAAAATCTAGTAAAATATTATTTACTGTCATCATGGCAAAAATAAAATAAATGAGTTATTACAAATTATATATATATATATATATATATATATATATATATATATATATATATATATATATATATATACACACACATACAGTTGAAGTTAGAATTATTACCCCGTTTATTTTTTTTCTTGTTTATTTTTTTTTAACGGAGAGAATTTTTTGCAATACATTTCTAAAAATAATAGTTTTAATAACTCATTACTAATAACTGATAGCGCGAAGAAGTGGCGAAGTAGGTAGTGCTGTTTCCTCACAGCAAGATGGTTGCTGGGTTGCTGGTTTGATCCTCTACTCAGTTTGCATTTTTGTGTGGAGTTTGCATGTTCTCCCTGCGTTCGCGTGGGTTTCTTCCGGGTGCTCTGGTTTCCCCCACAGTTCAAAGACATGCGGTACATGTGAATTGGGTTGGCTAAATTGTCCGTTGTGTGTGTAAGTGAGTGTTTGTGGATGTTTCCTAGAGATGGGTTGTGGCTGGAAGGGCACCCGCTTCATAAAAACACACTGGATAAGTTGGCGGTTCATTCTGCTGTGGCGACCCCAGATTAATAAAGCGACTAAGCCGACAAGAAATTGAATGAATAATAACTGATTTATTTTATATTTGCCATGATGACAGTAAATAATATTCCACTGGATATTTTTCTTTTGATAATAATGTCACAATAAAATACCAAGCATAACATTACTTTATTGATGGATAAATATAAAACACAAACCCAAACTTACCTCTCATAGCTTTTCACTGTGTTTATGAATTATTCGTAGGACAGGCTTATTATTCAAAATGATGTGTTTCAGTTGCTTTTGAATGAAAGCTTGTCAGAAGTGCAACTCATTATTTGAAACACATGCAGAAAAGGGTGGATAGAGAAAATCTATAAAGTCTGCTGCACACTATTAAGATTTCTGAAGTAGCGTGCACAAGTCATGCAACAGAGACGAAAGAAAATGCTGATGTCTAACTTTTCACCAGGTTTGAATACGGCATGGATTAGTGTGTGGCGCTCATTCTTCCCATCATAAATATTTCCATCGCCATGGTAACATCTTTCAGGATGTAAATGAAACCACCGTTTTTCGATTCATACATATGTGAGAGCTCCATCAACGGTGACGCATTTACATCTAAAAGCTGGAGGTTTTATGTGGACCTCAAATGGCATTCACGCGACTCTCTTTCAGCTGCGCGGAATGAAAGAGAATCTTGGGAACTCAAGGACGCTGCGACACTGAAGTAACCTGTGAAGAACAGAAGGATGAGTGATCTGTGCTTTAGACGCTTTTGAAGAGACGCTGTACTGTACCGACACACACAGCTGACGATAATGAACCACTGAAGATGCCGTCTGGAGAACTGACCTCGCTTCCGCTTTCTACAAAGGCAGCACCTACGACAACTAGTTTTTTTATTTTTACTTTTCGTTTAGTCATCTCGGAAATTGACAGATACAATATAGTCTTCAGTTCAATCTGTCTTTGTGCTGCATATAACATGTGCGTGTGAGTTATAGTTTTGAAGTTTAGAAGCTACAGCCCCAGTTCTAAAAAAGTTTGCAAAATGCAGGATCAAGAGTGGGATTTATTAGTTCTCTTTTAGTCTTATTTAATTGACAAATGTGGCATACGACTCCAATCTCTTTACAAGAGGTGTCTTCAAGCTGTCATTAACAAAAAACAGTTCAGTAGTGGGTGGCTCAGTGGTTAGCACTGTCCCCTCACAGCAAGAAGTTCGCTGGTTTGAGTCCGGGCTGGGCCAGTTGGCATTTTTTGTGTGGAGTTTGCATGGGTGTTTTCTAGTTCTAAGTTGTAGCTTGAAGGGCATCCTTCCATGCGTAAAACATATGCCAGAATAGTTAATGTGGTTAATGCTAATAATGATAATAATATTAGTAGTGTAAATGCTAATAATGTGAGTGTGAATGCCATTTTTATGTGACATTTATTAGTTTACCTCAGATCTGGAAACTAAACTTTGGAACTGTGATTCAGTGCAGGCCAACAAATATCAATCAATAGGCATCCACATATAAGTGAAGTTTATTTCTAAAGAAGTTGCGAGTGGATCGCGTGCTTATGATTGTTCACAGCTGCTCCAACTTTAGCTCATGACTAATTATCCTATCAGCCGATTCTTAACTCACTATAAATAACCAGACTTCTCTCATCTCGATAGCTTCGTCTCGAAGAAACGTGAGCTCAAACTCCCCTTTCGCTCAGCAACACGAAGGAGCCCAGGGCTCAAGGATCTTATAAGCTCAGGGCTCTCTCCTGGGACAGCATGCCAAACGAGCTTAATAATCAATCATCAGCTAAGTGTGAACTCTTGAATAATGTTAAAGAGGTTTACGATGTATTAATTAGACTGTAAACCTTACCATTTTGTTGGAGTGCAGTAAGTGCACTATTCTGTGCTTCTGAATGGCTGTATTTAAGTTTCTGTCGTGTTTCATCTGGTGCAAACAGCCAAATTGCTTATCACTGCAAATATTGTCACATAATGTGTTTTGGGACACAGGGTTACAGTGTAACTTGCTCACCTAATGTTTACATTCGTGATATTTATATTATTTGCTAATTAATAATAACCACTTCATGTGGAACTCTGAATCTGTGTCTCCTTTCGGAGGCTGCTACTGTCCACCAGTGGTCGCATTTTGGTAACTGACGCATGCTTTGAGAGTCTCCCTGACTAAATAAATGAAATACGCTGTTTTCCATCGAGGAGATCTGGAATGTTGAAATATAATTGGCCAAAGTGACAGTGGGTGGGTTAAAATAATTAAAACAAAGACAGATGTTCCGGCACCTAACTTTCATTTTGAAAGCAGAATATCTGACTTCAGCATGGTTTCGGATAAACAAGAATGATCATTTGACATGATTCTAAAACATCTACAAACATGTTATGGATTTTTAAACTTTAAATGAGTCAGAAACTTACAAACAGTACCTTTAATCCTGGCTCGCACTGTACGTTTTTAATTTATATATATATATATATATATATATATATATATATATGATTTTAGCTTGTCAGACTGCAGATTGTAAGGTCTCAGTTGTCATAATGCCAGAATGACGACAATCAAGATGCGTCAAATGCGGACATGCAAGAAATCTCACCCAGTTTGTTTGACGTCATCCATTTGTGACATTTTCTATCTTGTGTTTGGAAATTATGGCTCAGGGCAAACATTAACAAACTGTAGCTGTAATTTTCCTCAAAGTGTGCCTCAATAGTAAAACCAGAAAAAATGTTTTGACATTTCCCTGCAGTGGTTTCAAGTTGTTTTGGTGATTGTGTCTTCAGATTTGGTGCTCCTATTGGTTCTTGGTTTGACGCTCGTAGCCACTGATGTCACATTGCAGGACAAAATCTGAAATCTTCTGATGTCAGAACTTTATGAGAAAGATGACATGATTCCAACAAATTTTAGCCTAAGATTTCAGGAATCTTTTCAACACAGGCTCATTCTGAAAACATACTGCTTTATACAATTCTGAAGAGCGTCAAACACATCCCAAGAGAGATGGGTTTTTTTTGTTTGTTTTTTTTTGCAGTTTTTGTTTTTGCGAATCATCAGAGGCTACTTTGTGCACTTTTTTTAGATCTCAAATTTCTCTCGTGAGTGCCAATTGTGCCTGCTATTCTCGCTTAAATCCACCAGAGGAAACTGTCAACTGAGTGACTGACTGACCGATCGACTGACCCACCTTCCTCCATCCCTAAACCCAACCAATAGTGTTTTCAAAACCACAGAATGACCCGCCAACCCACTTTCCTAAACCCAACTGACAGTTTTAAAAAGCAATCCAGAAAAAGAAAACCCCTCGCCTGATTTTTACCATGTTGTTCAAATTTTACCACATTCTCACCATGTTATTTACTTAATTGTTTTTTGTTTTTGGCTTCTGTTTTTGTCTTACCGGCTTTCTGGAACTGTTCTTCGCCAGACTCGGACATATTGTCGTGGTCAACTCCTCTGCGTCTCAAGTTCGCTGATGTACATGGCAAGCTACTGGACAAACTGGTAACAGTGGGAAAGTCATCCACATGGGCGTAAGCAATCAGCTGGTAAGCGTGTTAAAGAATGGCATTATATCGCTCTGTAGCTCTCTAAAGGTCTAAAGACATTTCATTTTAAAGACATACATTCTGGCTACATCATTTGTGATCTCCAGAAATGTATATAGGGCCACGCTTTCAGAATGAGTCTGTGTTGAATTTTGAATGTTGAATAACATTATCAAAAAAACTAATAAATTAACCCTCACAATAGTCAATAAATGTATAATATATATTTATAAATTTAAAAAATACATAATTCGCTCTCCAACTATAGTTCACCCAAAACTAAGAAATCTGTCAACACACACATGCTCACTGCAGTATTTTGGCTGTATGAAGAAGCCCGGCGCTCATCTTGCTTCTTCCCAACACATTCCCTCATTACCATCCCCTCTACTGGAAACCAACACATGACTGTTGGGCTGGAGAGGTGAGCTGTTAATTACTCGCCGGTGGAGCCGCAATAAGAGGAGCGGCTTCAGAAAATACAACAAGAGACGCCATGCGACCTCCTGCCTCTTAAGAGCGCCTAACAAGAGTCGGTGGCTGCTGTTCAGAAACACTCCTGCTGTCAGATCCACGGCTTTACCTTGGCAAACATTCACTGATGTGGAGACAGGAGTGAGAGACCACTGCTTATGCAGACCACTACAAAAAACAAATAAAGTACAAACAAGCTAAATTTGAGGGTCATTGGAACTCTCTCTACTTATTTGGAAGTAAGCTCACTTTATAATTTTTAAATGTCTATTTAATGTCATTTGAACGTATGTAATGTAATACATTGTAGCAATACAAAATCCAGTGTAAATTTGTAGTTGGTTATTAAAGCTATCCGATAAATAAAACCTTTTTATATTATAATTAAATTTGTGTTTTGGGTGGTCAAAAATGCATCAGTGTGGATGTCAACCTTTTGACATCAAATAGACCTGCATTTATGACATCAAATCTAAATGGAAACTGATAGGGTGCTTGAGGCCACAATAGAAGGAATTTAGGATCTCTTTTGGGATTAATTTAGTTTCTTATTTTATTTATTTATTTATTTATTTATTTATTTATTTATTTATTTATTTATTTATTGTTTACTGAGGATTTTAAAGGAACACTCCACTTAGAGGTAGGCTCTTTTTCTAACTCCCCTGCAACATTTTGAATTCATTCAGCTGATTTGTGGGTCTGATGGGGTCACGTTTAGCTTAGCATCAATCATTTAATTTGATTAGACCAACAGCATCTCTTTTAAAAATTTCAGCGCAGAGTTTCGATAATTATCATATTTAAAACTTGACTCTTCTTTGGTTGCATCTACTTAGACTGATGGAAAATTAAAAGTTGCTATTTTATTGGCTGATATATCTTGGAACTGTACTCTTGTTCTGGCGTAATCATCAATGAACATTGCTGCTGGACCATGGCTGCAGCAGGGGCAATAAAATTACACAGCACCTGCTATAATCCCCTGCTAGCTACCTAGCTAACAGTACTGCTTTATATCCATGCTTTTACATTCACTGCTATAAAAAAAAATGATTTTAGATAAAATTGTCTACTCTGACTTTTAAAAAAAACCCAGTTTGCCTAATGTACGTTTCCTAGTGGGCACCTTGATGTCAAAACAACATCAAAAACACAATTGGCAATTCAATTTGATGTCAATTGACTATTTTGATGTAAAAACTACATCCAATTGACGTCTTACATTGGCATCAAAAAACAGGCCAAAATCGATTACTGATCTGTCATAATATGATTTTTGACGCGTTTTTTGGCGTCAGTGTTGGATGTATATTTGATGTTATTCGAACACATTTTAACGCATTCTAGCAATACACAATCGGCTGTAAATCTGTAGTTAGTAATTGAAGCTTTTTCATGATTAAAAACTTTTTATATTATATTTATTTTTGTGTTGCGCTTTTAATGGTTAAAAGCACATCGATGTGTAGTTTTTAAATGGACGTCAACTTTTTGACACCCAAAAGATTTGACATTAAATAGATGTCATTTGACTATCCTGGTGTAAAAACTACATCAAATTTTCATCTAACATTGTCGTTAAAAAAACTGGCCAATGTCGATTGCCAAACTGTCATGTAATTAATTTTTGGCGTGCTTTTTGGCGCCAATATTAGATGTAAATTTGATGTCATTTGAACGCATTGTAATGCATTGTAGCAATGCAAAATCTAGTGTAAATTCATAGTTAGTAATTGAAGCTTTTCCATAAATAAAAATGTTTTATATTAGAATTGTTTTTATGTTGCGCCTTGGGTAAAACTGCATTCAATGTGTGGATGTCAAATGAACGTCAACATTTTGACATCAAATAGATTTGACATAAAATAGATGTCATTTGACTATCTTCATGTAAAAACTACATCAAATTTACATCTAACATTGGCGTCACAAAACTGGCCAAAATCGATTATCGAACTGTCAAGGAATTGATTTTGGCTGTGCTTTTTTTAATGTTAGATGTCAATTTGATGTCATTTGAAAACATTTCAATGCATTGTAGCCATACACAATCCAGTGTAAATTTGTAGTTAGTAAATGAAGCTTTGTGATAAACAACCCAGCAATGTACCAATGTGTGGATGTCAAATGAACGTTAACATTTTGACTAAATAGAGTAGCATTTTGAACGTCAGAGTCTATTGGATGTCGTTTTGACATTGCTGGGTTTATCAACAGAATTTTAGGATACATGTTTGATCTGAACGTAACCCAGATCTCTATCATTACTCCTGATCTTTGAAAAAGCAACCAGAGCGGTTTCTCATCAGAACAGTTATTTCTCATCAGCATAGAGTTATTCGGGCCCTCCGGCAGTGTCCGGTTTTAAAGTCTCTGGCCTTTCTGTGGCTGTTCAACCTCATTAACGCCTCACCATCTTATTAACGTTCACTTCAACCCAGTCTATTAAACTCTGACATCTTGTACCAAATTGTAGCCGTTGTATTATAACAGCAAGAAAACACAAAGCACTGACATGAGCTAAACCCTATATGAAATGAGTTTTTTTTTTTTTACTTCATTAAACCAATTGAGATAATTATCCGGCGAGTCAGCAATAGGCTGTTCGTACCTCTCTATTTTAAATGTCCTTTGGGGAAATTTTTTGAACAGGCTCCAAATGCTTCCATCCACCAACGCCAATTATTTGGTTTGATTGTTTGTTCTAATTAGGGTAATGTTTAACGCTTCTTTGGACCTCATGAAGATAATCATTTTATGTTATTGTCTTTTCTGAATAATAGCACAAATGCTGAGAATGGGTAATTTAGGTGCTCAGGAAATGGTGTAATGACTTTATTCAGTAAACTAAATATATCATTGTTGTTGAAGTTTGTCTTGGTTAGAAACGGCGCATTTAGAAGTCATTGTCAAGACAATAAGAATGAATTGCTGACTGCAATACACTGCCTGGATATTTTTAGCACCTGGTTCATAGAGGGGGGAAATTAATAGAATATAAATATTTGAGGTTGCCAGAAAATAAAAAAAAATTCAATAAAACAGATCGAAATGATAAAATAAAATAAAATAATATGATAAGATAACATAACATAAAAATGTATTTATTTGTTTATTTATTTATTTAAAATATAACTATTGAAGGTTGCAATAAAATATGTGTTCATTTATTTATTTATTTAAAATATAAATATTAGAGGTTGCAATAAAACAAAATATTTATTTATTTATTTAAAATATAACTATTGGAGGTTGCAATAAAATAAAATATTTATTTTTTTTATTTTAACTGTAACTATTGGAGGTTGCCATAAGATGATAATAAAAAAAAAATATATATATATATATATATATTTTTTTTTTATTTAAAATGTAACTATTGGAGGTTGCTATAAAATTATATAAAAATAAATAAATAAAATATTTATTTAAAATATAACTATTAGAGGTTGCAATAAAATACAATATTTATTTATTTATTTATTTAAAATATAACTATTGGACATTGCAATAAAATATATTTTTTTTTTAAATATAACTATTGAAGGTTGCAATAAAATACAATATTTATTTATTTATTTAAAATATTACTATTGGACGTTGCAATAAAATATTTATTTATTTAAAATATACCTATTGGATGTTGCAATAAAATTAAATAAATAATATAAGAAAATTTTAAAAAATTAAATATTTATTTATTTATATTATTTTTCATGTATTAATTTTTTAATTTTTATTTATTTATTTATTTATTTAAACTATTGGAGGTTGCAATAAAACAAAATAAAATAAAAAATAATAAATAATAATAAAATTAAATAAAATAAAATACTAAAAAATATTTATTTATTTAAAATATAACTATTGGAGGTTGTAATAAAATAAAATAATCATTTATTTATTTATTTATATTATTTATAACTGTTGGAGGTTGCAAAAATAAACAAATGATAATAAAAAACAATAAAATTAAACAAAAAATTATTTATTTATTTATTTTTATGCTAAAGTTCTTTTGATCCTTTAAAGGGCACATAGTTTACCTCTTTTTTATGATTTAATATTAGTATTAAGGTTCTTCTGAGTGTGCCAGTTTAGGTTCAGTTCAACACACAGTTCAGATGATTTTATTATAATGTGTTCAAAAGTGTTATTTTGGGGGTGTGTACACAGTTTGCTGTTTTAGGGATGTGTAGCTTCACAAGAAAATTAGTTTCAAATTCCCGCCCAACGTATCAAGGGGGCGGAGCCAAGAGCTTGCCCGCTCTGTGTTTGGCAACAAACAGGCAGACAGAGGCGCTGCATGAGAGGAGCAGCATTCAGCCGTACATGTACGCCTTGGCCACAGACCAAGCAGAGAGTAAACAATCATTTGTGTCTTTGTATAGTTTCTCAGCCAACTGTGTGCTAGTTTAAACTGCCGAACTTGTACACAGACTAATAACCACGGACACTGAATTAACTTTGACTGAGGCACCGGATGACCCGCTTAGAGCCGCGACATGGCACACCAGACACGGACATTCGCATGTTCAGATAGCACTCTGTGGTAGAGATCTGCAGGGGACTAAATATTGAATCCCGCCTGTCAATCAATATTGATGGGCGGGGGGACCGCACTCCTACGTAAAGTTGCGGTCGATCTATAAAACTGCTACAATTGGTCCAACGTTTTTATGTTGTTAAATTGAAAAAAAAAAGGACTGTGTGTGTTTATATCACCCCTATATGACGGTCTATACACTATATTTATATACATGTCTGTCCAGACAATTTGAAAAGTAGATTTTTCACCATAGGTGCCCTTTAAAGCAGTAATATTGTGTAGAAAAAAACACTTTATACTTTTTTTATTTACTTTTTTCTTTAAAATTGCACTTTTAAAATAAAAATAAAAAAATCAATTATTCATATAAAATAATTAAATTGTATAAAATAATTTTAAAAATATATATTCTACACTGAAACTGTGTATTAGTATATTATTACTGCAGAAAAAAATTGTTGCTGCAGCTTAATATGTTTGGCAACTGTAATACTTTTTTTTCAGGATTCTACTGTATATCCCACCTGAACAGCACATAACACACCTCAGTACTGAACATCTATAAATAACCCATCAAATCTTCTGTAAATACCACATGCACATTCACAACTCCTTTTTTATTTTCTTCTATTTTCTATTACTATTGATTTTTACTTTTATGTCTGCACTATATTGTACTTTCTGAACTGGAAGCTCCCATCACCAAGAACGTGTCCTTGTATAAATGCACTTAGCACTAAAATGCATTCTGATTCTATATTTTATTTAAATGTAAATTAGAAAATATAAACATGTCACAAAATGATTTTTTTATCTGTTAAAATATTTTATTGACTATATTTATTATTTTCAATCTTTTTTTTGGTCTTTTGTATGGCAAAACTAATCAAATATTGACAGAGGTTAACATTAATGTATTGTCAATTGTTAATCACATCCCTTGTTCAGTAAGTTAAGTCTAAGTGAAAATATAAATACCAAATGAAGTACATTTGATACATAAGTACATAACATCAGAGATATTGGTTATATTTATTGTATTATATATTATAATGATTATATAATTATATTTATTTTTTAAGCTGTGTCATTGATATATAAAAGTAAATATAGTAAAATAGTATTTGTTACTTTATTATTTATTTACACTTTTATTTTGCATACTATTAGTCAGCACATATACTGTTTCATGACAACAAATACAAAAACAAATTGCACTTGATCACGGGCAGTGTTTCTGCAGGTGATCAAGGTTATAGATTATTGAGGTCATAGATGAGTGTTGTGCTATCAGAGAGAATCATCAAGGACTGAAGCAGGGCTGATAGTGGAGACATGGAGCTGTAGATCAGTGTCTTCATCTGTGTGATCAAGCTGTCAGATATTGAGTTCCTCTGTTCTACTGACCGATATAGTGCACACACACAGACACACTCACATACATAACATGTGTCCAGCATGAGCACAGTGAACAGCAGCATATATAGTTACCTTACCTTCTATATGCGCTCATATTATTACATTTTATAAACTGCTAAATGAATACGAAAAAGAAATGCATTTATTGACTGGACGGATGGGTTACGGATTGATGAATGGGTTGCGGATGGATAGATGGATGGATTGCAGATTGATGGACATTAAGGATTGATAGAAGAATGGATGGATTGTGGATTGATGGATATAAGGGATTGATGGATGGATGGATAGATGGATGGATGGATTTTGGATGGATGGATTGATTTTGGATGGATGGATGGATCATGGATAGATATATGGATCTGTACTATATTAAAGAGAAGTATGCAATTTCAGACACAGATGATGAATAGACATGGAATGTTGATTGATGAATGGATGTATTGTTCAGGGATGGACAATGGATGGAAGGGTGGATGAATGGATTGTTGATGGATGGATAGATGGATGGACGGATTGCTGATGGATGGATGGATTGTTGATGGATGGATGGACTGTTGATGATGGATGGATTGTTGATTGATGAATGGATGGATGGATAGATGGATTGT
The DNA here is from genome assembly GCF_052040795.2 of Danio rerio. Taxonomy (NCBI): domain Eukaryota; kingdom Metazoa; phylum Chordata; class Actinopteri; order Cypriniformes; family Danionidae; genus Danio; species Danio rerio. The sequence continues at coordinate 10,362,359 of NC_141045.1, read as the reverse complement.
TGATGAATGGATGGTTGTATTGTTGATGAATGGATGGATGGATTGTTGGATGAATGAATGGCTTGTTGATGGATTGTTGGATGGATGGATAGACTGTTTGTTGATGTATGGCTGGATGATGGCTTGATGGTGTATGAATAGTTGGAGGGATGAATTGTTCATTAATGGATGGGTGCAGAGATGTATAGTAACGAAGTAGAACTACTTCACTACTGTACTTAAGTACTAAAAGGCAGTATCTGTACTTTACTGGAGTATTATTTTTTTCTCCTACTTCCACTTTTACTTAAGTACATATTTTCCATGAGTTTAATACTTTTACTCCGATAGATTTTTTATGTGCTGCATCGTTACTCGTTACTAGGGGTGTCAAAATGATCGATATCAGTTCAGCAATAGATCATAAACGGTTATTACGTGATGACGTCATTTATCTTCTATGCGCGATGTCGCAATACTATGGCGGAGGACGGAGGCGCGGTGAGGCGGCACAGCACACAAGCCGCTATTTCACTATTATGGAGAAATGTTGTTAAACTTCGCCTCTGCCTCTCTCTTTCTCACTTGGACATTTGACCCGCTGGCCTGTTTGTAAGGTAACTTTTCCTCTCTTCTCGGCTGTTAAAGCTGTGGATCCATCCAGACACGATGTGTCTGATGTGCAAGTTTTCTCCACTGTGTCTATTACCTGTGATAATCGCGTATTCTTCCCGCCATGGCTGAACAGCGCTTCATTTCTAAAGCCCTTTCTGTTGAGCAGGTGAAAAGTAACCAATCATAAGACCTCGCCTGTCAGTGCTCAAAAAGCAGGCGGGATAATAATGACATGAGTTTATTAGCTGTAAATGCTCATGCAGTCTTCTGTGCATGAGTTTTGTTTGGTCAAATTAAAGGTACGGTTCATATATCTGACTGCTGTATTAAAGAACAAAATTGTATTACAAAAAATCCTTTAACTGTCACACCAAGACAACAGCAATAGAATTTTTTTGATTGCATTTCTCCTAATGTCGCTAATTTAACACAATCAATGCATTTTTTTTCTCAACACATCCCATAATTTCTAAAATATCAGCCTCTACCAAATGGTTAAGATGTTGGTTTATGGTAAAAGTACCAGAATTAGTAAATATACTACAGAAAATATTAAGTGTAAGACAAATTTAATTAAAAACAATAAAAAAATTAAACTAAATCATAGCCATAAGCCATGAAATATTTCAGATTTTTATTAAACACAGTAATATACACACTTTCCTGTTTTTTTTTTTTTTTTTTTTTTTTACAAAAAAATCCAAATCAAGTGAATTAGTGCAACAGGATTTAGTTTGCTTGTTTAGTTTAGTTTCACGAGTGCTTCCAGAAGACAGAACTCCTGTTTATTGTGATATTAACCAATCAAACTTCAAAACTCCCAAAGTGTGAGTGTGTGTTTGTGTGTGTGTGTGAGTGTGAGTGAGAGTGAATAATGTGTGTAAGAGAGAAACTGTGTGATTGTACCTGTGTGTGTGTAAGAGAGAGTGTATGAGAGTGTAAAAGAGTGTATTTATATGTGTTTGTGTGTGTGTGTGCCCATGTATATGTATAACAACATCGGTATTACACGGATGTTATGAGGAGATGGTGAATTATGTGGATATTATTTATAAAATTTAATCACACTAAATGTTTTTTTTTTTTTCAGAAAGTAAAACTACACATAATTTCCTGTAAGGTTTGGATTTAGAGGTTGGATTTGGGGTTAGAGCAATCGAAAGTACAGTTTGTAGAGAATAAAAACAATCGTAACCTATATGTAATGTCCCCACAATTCGAAAAAATGTGTGTGTGTGAGAGAGAGAGAGAGAGAGATAGCGAGAGAACTGTGTGTGTGTGTGTGTGTGTGTGTGTGAGAGTGTATGAATGTGTGAGAGTGTACATTTAGGTGTGTGCAGGGCAGTGTACGTGTGTGTGTGTGTGTGTGTGTGTGTGTGTGTATGAGAGAGAGAGAGAGAGAGAGAGTATGTATGTGAGTGAACATGCTGAATAATCTCATCAGTGAGAGGATTTTCTGGCAAAAGGGCCTGACGTTGTGAGTTCTTGTACCATATAAACTATTTACAAAGAAAAACAGTATCATAAGCCATGTTTCTTTTCGTTCTGCTTAATCAAGTGTCCCCAAAAAAGATATTTAAAATAAACAAAACAATACGATGTCTTTTGACTTTGACTTTCTTTAATAACTACATTACACAATACTTGTACTTTTACTTTCAGTACTTGAGTAGTAAATTTTGGAATAAACTACTTGCAATACTTAAGTACTAAAAATGTTGAATACTTTAGTACTTCCACTTAAGTATGGTGCTTAAAGAGCACTTCTACTTCTACTCAAGTCAATTTTTGATAGAGTACTTGTACTTTTACTTAAGTATGGGTCTCTAGTACTTTATACATCTCTGGATGGGTGTATTGATGATGGATGGATGAATGGATGGATGGGTTGTTGATGGATGTATTGTTGATGGATTGTTGATGGATGGATGTATGGATGGATGGATGAATGGATGATGGATGGAGGGATGAATTGTTGATTGATGGATGGGTGTATTGTTGATGGATGGATGAATGGATGGCTTGTTGGTGAATTGCTGGAAAGATGGATGGATGGATGGATTAATGGATTGTTGATGGATGGATGGATGGATGGATGGCTTGTTAATTGATTGATTGTTCTATGAATGGATGGATTGTTGATTGATTGATTAATTGATTGATTTATTGATAGCTGTTATCAAAAATATTTACAAATAAATAACAATATATAATAAAAACAACATGATAAAAGATAAATCGCTCTCAAGCTATTTGTATATTTTTAGGAAGTGTTTTTTTCTTAATTGTTTCTGTCACACCATATGATGTTATTAAGTAAAATATAAAATATATAAGAATAAATATGTGAAATCACTTGTGCACTTTTATTTGGCCATCATGTTGTGTTTGAGTATTCAATGTTACTCTAAAGTGCAGTCATTTCTTGGATCTAAATTTACGAATATTACTGCAGTAAAAGATCATCCCAATACACTCAACAAGGACACTGTAAAAGTAAAAAAAACAACATCATGGCATCTCTCAATAATTCTTCACTTTTCCACCGAACACATTCACCCCCAAATCTGTCCCAAAAGCGAACGGAGCGACTCTTTAATTTATCAGGCGTTGCTGTCAAGCGCAGAGCACAATCTGTGTCTCCATCGCTCTCCGGTTTTCCCTTTTGACTGCGGAGCCAGTATTTCCCTCAATCCCGCGCTGACGCCTAACCTTTTCTAGCCTTTTAATATGCAGCGTGGTCGTCTTCTGAATGTCACTCTCAATCTCTTCTGACATTTGTGCTGAAGATGCCACATTAGGTGACAAAATGCAACACGCATTCCTGCGCTCTTTTAAGACTCCGTTGACAAACACAGAAACACAAAACATGCCGACGGGGCTCTCCGGCAAACACAAGTGATATTTAGATTAAGACAGAAATTGCTGAATTACAGTAAATGATGGTGGAGCATTTTAACACTGATTATTGAATGAGTTTTGGATTATGAAGGCTGCATGACGCCTCGTTTCCACTAAGTTTTGCTATGGTTATGACATTCGTCCACACTACGCCGGAGTTTTCGAGCACCGAAAACGGAGCATTTTGAAAATGCTGGAGAGGCTCTTTTTATTCTAAAACGCTGCAGCTCCATCTCAGTGTGGATGAGGGTAAATGGAGACATCTGAAAACGGAGGCAGGGCAGGGCAGACATTCGCCTCTCTGATTGGGGTTTTTCCCTCAATATTAAGTAGCCAACACACAGTTCAAGTTTGATATGGAAAACAAACTCCAGAGGACACATCGACAATCTTCAAAGGGAACAGTGTACTTTATACCCTTATTCACATCATGCTGGATATGTTTCTTAACAATAAAATGAAAAGATGATTAAAGGAAGTGCTATTTTCATTTATATATTAGCAACTTAACAGACAACAGAAATGCTGAGGCGTTGTGTAGCTACATATTTACATGTAAAGTAAAACCATAAAATGTACAAACAAAATCCTATGACAAAAAGTCATGACAACAAATGTTTTTTTTTTCATGTTTTTTTTATGTTATAAATCAGGTTTCAACGATTTTTTTTAAAGATATACCTTAAAATTTTTAGATTGACTAATTGAGTTGACCAATAAATTGCATTTGATGCAACTAAACTTAATTTAATTGTTTAGTTCAGTAATTATTTAATTCTTAATTATATTTTTTTTTACCAAATCCTGCTCATTCTAAAAACGTACCCCAATAAACATTTCTGGAGAGTGCCAAATATGTTCCAGGAGCTACATTTTTTTTCAGTTTTTGTTTTGCCGAATCCACCAGAGACCATTGTGTATGACTGATGAGATCTAAAATTTCTCTTGCGAGTGCCATTCGCATCTGCTGTTCTCGCATAAATTTACTAGAGGTCACTACTGACTGACTAACTGACTGACTGACCAACCGACTGATAAAACCCCCAACCACCTAACCCCTTTTCTAAACCCAACTGATAGTGTTTTTAAAAGCACCAATTGACCAGTGCCGACCCACTTCGCTAAATCCACTCGACAGTGTTTTGGAAAGCAATCCAGAAAAAGAAAAGCCCTACAACCTCCTGATTTTTGGTACGTTTTCCGATTTTACCACATTCTCACCCCGTTATTTACTTATTTATTTTATTCTTTGCCTTTTGTTTTTGACTTATCTGCTTACTGGAACCATTCTTCGCCAGACTCAAACCCTGTCATCTTTGTCAACTCCTCTCTGTTAACATACACTACAAGCCACTGGACAAACTGGTTAGAGCGGGAAAGTCATCCGTTTGGGAGTAAGCGGTCTGCAGGGAGCATGAAAAGGAACGGCATCATAGCGCATCGTAGCCTTCGTTTTAAAGATGAAATGCAGCCATACGTACCTCTGGCTACATAATTCCTGATCATCAGAAATGTATTTAGGGCTACGTTTTCAGAATGAGCCTATGTTGCTTTTTACTTTATAGTAGCTACAAAATGAACCATGCTTTTATTACAGACTTTAAAACCATAGTAACTATGAAATGAAGTAGCTTATACCATATATAGCAGTTTATATCATGGTTTATTACAGTAGATTTTAGTTTATTAGTTATTTTGGTTACATGTTAACAGTTGATTGAAAATCTTTTTTTTTTTTACATTGCATTACAGTGCTTTACCAATAATTAGTTTTACATTTGAAAAATAAGTAAGGGCGTACTCACACTATGTACAGTTGCCTTGAACTGGGCCAAATCACGCTTGACACCCCCTTCCCGTCTCCCCCGACGGCCTGCAGACACATTATAATCGGGCTTGGGCACGCTTACGTCACCAATGTTCAGTAATGAAATCATAAAGTTCTTTTGCTGCAGGAATTATGAGGTTTGCTAAAGGTGCAGCTGTCAAGCAGTGAGGGGTTTGCGTCATAAATAATCTACGACAGTTTGCGTTCATAGAACAGTAAGAATGATTAATAAATCCATATGAAACAGTCCCTTAAAAGTCACGTCTCGTCTTCAGTTTCAGGTTCAGGCGCACTTTGCACTCACTGTGATTCACTCTCTGTATTATGCTGCCTGACTGCCTGTGGTTTCAACCAGGTCCGGTGCTGATGTAATTTGGGCGGGTACTTAACTTTTCACTGCAATAGCCACTCACCTCTGCTCGTGTTCAAACGAGCTAAGATCGGCATGGCAGGCTTTTACATCCTTCAAACATGTTGAGAGATCAAGTTGATCGACTTGATTAGGGAATATGTCTTGACATAACCCACACAGATGTGACTTAATAAAGCATAAAGTCATGTATGATTTTAATTGTTGCAATAGTCTGAATGTAAATCCCCTCGTCAGGCAGCGCTGGAGCAGCGTGAGAGAGTGGACCACTGCGCATCAAACGAAAGGTATTAAAATAAAAAATACTCAGCTCAAGACACTTAAATGCCTGTTTTTGTTGTATTTGCACCAGCTCTGTGATGCACGTCCACAACTTCATACATTAGGTTAAATTAGGCTGTCCAGTGTCTGTGTTCAGTCCGTTACAATCACAGACAGGCAGTCAGGCAGCGTGACAGAGATTGGAGCAAAGCGCATCAAATGATCGGTAATTAAAAAGGGGAAAAAAGAAAAATAGAATAAATAAATATACTTTCATATTAGACACACATCTGATGCTTGTATTTGCAGCAGCTTCACGTCCACAACTTCATGCATTAGGTTAAATTAGGCTTTACAGTCTCCTTTACTACATTGTATCTGTTCTGCTAAGCGAACTGAACCAACCCCATGATGTCAGACACAGCGACATTCCAAGTTGGCGGGACCCTAGGTCTAAAATCTATAGTAAAACATGCTGTTTTCTTCTGAATGGTTACATTAATCGAGTTTAAAGGTTCAGGACACCCTGGAGAACTTTTTTTTATATATTAACAGATTTGTGTGTGTTGAGCATCAGTTAAGACAATGTTAGCACCTGTTAGCTTTAATTGTGGGGAAAACTGGATAATTTTGAGCTTTAGTCAGCTAATTTCAGCTTCCGGGTTTAAAATAATTTTTGGGGCGGGATCAAAATCGGCGACGTAGCGCAGAACTGCAAGTGCAATGATGACGTGTCGGTTTCTCATTATTATTCATAGCGTAGTTTTCTTATCCTATGAGAAGAGCCGGCTGCTTAATTATTCATGAGAGCACGTGCTTTCCGAAGGCAGACCTGCCAGTTTCAAGCAAGCTGTGAGTGAGACACAGACCAACGGCACGCGTAGCCGTTCATGAAGGCTCGTATGTGTTTGTTTCCATGATCCACGGGGTTTGTTGCATGTTTTTTCCCCGCGATCCTGTCAGGGCCGATCATACAGCAAAGCTGTGTGTGTGCTGCAAGCATTTTTGTCGGGAGAGCAGTGCGAGAATTGAAGAATGGCGGACGTTGACTTTTATCAGGAGTTCCTTCACATTCAGACACATTGCCGTGCTGCTGTGTTTGCCTAAATCCTCTATATTACCAGCAGGGCTAATGGTTAAAATAGACAGCTCAGGAGACCTGCAGCACTAAGTATGCAAGATCTATAATTTAGACACGGGGATTGAGGAAGAATCCTCATTTATAGTGTTAACATGAACACACTTATCTTTATAATGATATAAATTGTGGTTATGTGTATATGAAATTACGAATAACAAATGTAGCAGGGCATTAAATTACTGTTTATTTCTTTGCATTTTAACTTTGTGAACTATAAACTAATGCGTCTCCTCACGGTTTGTGTCTCAGTTTGTAAGCTAACTGTCAACAACAGTTATTCGCTCCCCTTCTCCTCTGCTGGCCACGCCCACTCCTGCCCGATGCTCGCGGAGCTCCACGCCCATTAATCATGCATCTTTTGAAAAAATTCTGAAGTAGACTTTAACCGAAAGTGGGGGGTGTCATGGCCCTTTAATATATTTTCATTAAAGTGGAATCCAATGTACAAAATAAGGTAAACTTGACTGAGTGCTTCATTTCCCCTTTAAAAGCTTTAAAATGGTCAAAAATAATCCCATTGGCATTTGTGAATAATGACAACTATTGACTATTTATAAATTATAAAACTATTGGTTTTAGTTTATTGCAAAATATATATTTATGCATATATACAAATATGTACATGTTTTGAAAGTCTGAGAGGCTGATTGGTTGATTTTTTTTTCACTCAACGCCATGGATAATGTAGTATTGTTCTGAATTAATTCCATTGTTAAATCAATTTATTTTAATTTAATTTCAACAGATTGGTTCTACAAAAGCAAATATAATCAGTTACAACTTCTGATCTCACAAAAGCTCTGTCTTTAGAGGTTATATGGGTATTCTAAAACAAATAATTAATAAAATAATAACAATTAGTTAGTTAATTCATTCATTCATTTTCTTTTTATCTCAGTCTGGGGTCGCCACAGCCAAATGAACCGCAAACTTATCCAGCACATGTTTTACGCAGTGGATGCCCTTCCAGCTGCAACCCATCACTGGGAAACATCCATACACACTCGTTCACACACATACATTACGGACAATTTAGCCTATACCCAATTCACCTATACCACGTCTTTGGAGTTGTGGGGAAAATGGTAGCAAGCGGAGGAAACCCACGCGAACATGTGGAGTAGTTAATTAATTAATTAATTAAATAATTAATTTTATAGTTAGGAAATTTTATCCTCTTAACATTTTATAATAAGATTTATTAATGGATTCTTTTGGCTTGATTTTATTTCTTTGATATAGATTTTCCTTACTGCAAAAAAAGGTCGTACTGATTTCTTCTTCATGGCTTGTTGGTTTCTCACTCCATAACTTTTAGTTTAGGGTTTTATTGCCCTCATTAAAGACTCTGGCAGATAAAAAAAAAAAAAAGGCATATGTTCTTAAAATACGGTTCCAATCAGAAAAAAGCATCAATCCAGGATTACACCGCCAGTATTCAATTAATTATAGGACATTGGCAGCCTTCTGTGAGATTGGCAGACAATGAGAATGAATGTCCTGAAGCTGAACAAAAGACAATCAAAGACGGACACGTTACAGTTCACCTAAAATCCAACATTTAATCACTATTTAAACACTCTCAAGTAGTGGATTTTGTTCTTCTGCACTGCACAAAGAAGATATTTTGAACAATGTTGGAAACTTAGAGCCATTGATATTCACAGTGGGTATAAAAATGCTATGGAAGTCAGTGCCCTCTGGATTCCTTACATTCTTTAAAATATCTTTTTAAAATATCTAAGGAAAGAAAAATAAAAATATTAAGAAGAAATGCAGAATAAATTATAATTTAAAAAAGACTATAATAACTCTTTCTGGTAGAATTAAAAATATATAAATAAATAAAAAAACATGAACAATTTAGAAATTCGAAAAAAGTAAAAAAAAAAATAATTCAAAAGAATAGAATTCAAACAATAGAAATTCAAAAAAATTAGTTAAGCTTTTTTGAATTTTGAAAAAAATAGAAATTTAATCTCATTATAACGACATAATATCTTGTTATAATGACATATTATCTTGTTATAACGACATAATATCTTGTTATAATGACATAATATCTTGTTATAACGACATATCTCTTTATAACGACATAGGTTTTCTTTTTCACCACCAAGTTTTTTTTTTTTTTTTTTTTATTTTTTTAAACCTTGCGGTTCAGGGTTTCCATACAAAAAAATGCAAAACTGAATAGAAAAAAAAATTGAAATTCCAAAGCAAAATTTAAAAAAAATGGAAATAAAAAAAAATTATAAAAAAGAAAAAAATTTTAAAAATAGAAATTCTGTAAAATACATATTCAATATTTAAAAACAACATTTAGAAAAATTTAAAATTTGAAAAAATAGAATGTCGAAAAAATAGAAATAAAAAAATTCTAAATTTGAAAAAATACTTATGGCTAATATTACCACAATACACTGCACAAGGAAATTATGTTTTTAAGAAAACTACAAAGCTGCACAAATAAGATGTTTGAGAACTGAATCTTGCAGCCTCGAGTTTTTGCTTCAAATTGATGCGTAAATCATCTTGTTTACTTGCTTACAGAAAACAAAATATTGATTTACATTTGAAGACACTGAAAAGCTCTGAATAATCTTAACCACGCCCCCTTACCATTAGTTTGCTATGAGGGAATGATGTGCAAAAACAAAGCCCCGCCCCCTACTTAACATTTCATTTCAGTTGAATGTACATTAACATACTAAATTAAAAGTCTTAGCAACTTTCGCTTCACAGACTAATAATTTTAAGGCAACATTACTCTCTTTTATAAAAGAAAAGTCATCTAATCACCTTTACAGTGTATGTATGTTTCTTGACAAAAAAAAAGTACTTTTAACGTGTAATATATAGACAAATTTCAGCTGATGTCTTCTTTGGGTGATTTCTGTGCTGTTTTCACCTCTGTCATTGCTATAGTGTGAACGTTATCGAGTTAGTCATCTTTCACAGATAATGAAGCAGTGTAACATATATCAATTAAAGTTAAAGGTGAGCATCAAGTGGCGTTATTACACTTCAGCTTCACAACTTCACACACACATAAAGAATATATAAAACACGAGATAAAAGATGTTTTGAGGGCGTTTTCTGAGGACTGACACCTTCCCACATTTGAAGGTGTTAGTCTGGTGAAGTTCATTAGCGTGGTGTGATAAATAACAATACCTAAAGTGATAAGAATCAGTGTGAAATGATCTTGGCGGGACATAAACTGCCTAACAGCGTTTTAAGACATTTACATGATTTTCATGCTATAAATTGCCCATTGTGCATTTGTATTGATGTTTACTTGTCGCGAACTGTCTGACAGATGCCTATGGAAGATGAGCAGTTTTAATCCAGTCGATTTAACACGTTGATTTAGTGTGCTGTAAAAAATATGTGATAAAAATATGAACAATTAATGCTCTGACCTTTAAAGGAAATTGTATAATAACAGGGTTTTCTACCTTTGAATCCATTCCTCAATACACTGATATATATATATATTTATATATATATATATATATATATATATACATACATACATACACCGGCCTCTTAGGTACACCTGTCCCACTGCTCGTTAACGCAAATTTCTAATCAGCCAATCACATGGCAGCAACTCAATTCATTTAGGCATGTTGACATGGCCAAGACAATCTGCTGCAGTTCAAACTGAGCATCAGAATGGGGAAGAAAGGTGATTTTAGTGATTTTGAACGTGGCATGGTTGATGATGCCAGACAATTGGTCTGAGTATTTCAGAAACTCCTGATGTTCTGGGATTTTAACGCACAGCCATCTCTAGGGTGTACAGAGAATGGCCCGACAAGAAGAAAATATCCAGTGAGCGGCAGTTCAGTGGGCACAAGTCCTTTGCTGATGCCAGAGGTCAGAGGACGATGGCCAGACTGGTTCGAGCTGATAGAAAGGCAACAATAAATATAAGCGCCCTTTACAACCTATGCAGAACCTCATCTCAGAACACACAACACGTTCAACCTTGAGGCAGATGGGCTACAGCAGTAGAAGACCACACCGGGTGCCACTGCTGTCAGCTAAGAACAGGAAACTGAGGCTACTATTCGCACATGTTCACCAAAGATTGGATCATAGAAGATTGGAAAACCGTTGCCTGGTCTGATGAGTCTCGATTCTGCTACGACACTTGGATGGTCAGAATTTGGCATAAACAACCTGAAAGTATGGATCCATCCTGCCTGGTCTCAACAGTTCAGGATGGTGATGGTGGTGTAATGGTGTGGGGGATATTTTCTTGGCACACTTTGGGCTCATTAGTAACAATTGAGCATCGTGTCAACACCACAGCCTACCTGATTATTGTTGCTGACTATGTCCATCCCTTTATGACCACAGTGTACCCATCTTCTGATGCCTACTTCCAGGAGGATAACAAACCATGTCATAAAGCATGAATCATCTCAGACTGGTTTCTTGAACATGACAATGAGTTCACTGTAATCAAATGACCTCCACAGTCACCAGATATCAATCCAATAGAGCACCTTTGGGATATGGTCGAACGGGAGATTTGCATCATGAATGTGCAGCCGACAAATCTGCAGCAACTTTGTGATGCTATCATGTCAATATGGACTAAAATCTCTGAGGAATATTTCCAGTACCTTGTTAAATCTATGCCACGAAGGATTAGGGCAGTTCTGAAGGCAAAAGGGGATCCAATCCGGTACTAGTAAGCTGTACCTAATAAAGTGGCCGGTGAGTGTATACTTTATTTATTTATTTAGTGTATACTATTTATTTATTAACCTCCATCACCCCTTTGCTGCCTTTTGCGCTTTGAATAAAACACTTTCATGCAGTTTTGGGAATGTAAGAATGAAGTAAATATAATTAAAATAGTATACAAAATATTATATAAAAATTAATAGATGAATATAAAACCCTTAATGTTATGCTTTAAAAATATGTATGACGGTATTATGTTTCATAGATTATACACATTCCTTACTAGATAATCGGTTAAGGGTCCCAAAAATGTGAAAACTGTTCCTTTAATGTATGCAAGTAAAAACAAACTATAATAATAAAGCATATCACAGTGTGCAGATTGAAGATTCATCTGTGTTTTGGCATCCTTTCACACAGCACCAGTATGTCAGAGACTGTCTGTCGGCACACATTAAGTCATTTCCCTGCCCAAACTGCCTTGTTTCTCTGTTATCAAGCCTCTATCCACACATACACACACATACACAGAGAAAGAGCAGAGCTGCCCAGCGGGTAAACAGCTTCAGCTGATTCACTTTTGCTCTGAAAACCAAATGAAAGCTTCATATCTTTGAAAGAACAACAAACAGATGACAAGATGCTAACCACTCAGTACTAATGATCTACAGTTTGAGACAGGATATGATAGAGGGTTTTCATTTCATATCGCTTCATCTGTTCAGGCATATGAGTGAAAACCTGAACTTGATTGAATGTGAGAATTCTTTATTATCTTGTCTGGACATGTTTTTGTTAAGCCTGATGATTGTGTTATCCGGCTGAATTTCATATTGTTCAATAGCATCTTGAGCTACAGCCTAAGCAAAAACTACTGTATGTAACAACGCTAACAGATGCCTGGATCCTGAAATGACTCTTATGAACAGGTTCTTTTTATTGAATCAAAAACAGTAAGCTCAAGCAGTGAACCTTGATTCTTTACTGAATGACTTTTATAAACAGGTTCTCTTTTGAGTGTATCAAAATTCACATAAACAAAATAGCCAGATTCTCAAAGAATTGACACTTACGAACAAGATTATTTAAAAAATCAAAACCATTCAGTTTGAAGAGTGTAGTCGGATTCTAAATCCAATTACTCTTATGAACCTGTTATGAACCTTTTGTGAACCATTGACGCAAATGACTCTTATAAACAAGTTTGTTTTAAATGAATCAAAAACATTCAGTTTAAGGAATGTAGTCTGATTCTCAAACATGTCACTCTTATGATCCTGTTATGACCAGGTTCCTGTTATGAACTCTTATGAACCTGTTATGAACCTTTTATGAACCATTAATGTAAATGACACTTATGAACAAGTTTGTTTTAAGTAAATAGAAAACATTCAGTTTGAAGAGTGTTGTCTGATTTGCAAACAAATGACACTTATGGCTCATTTCTACTGACTGGTACAGTACTGTACGGTTTGGGTCGGTACGGGTCACCTTATAGGCTTGCGTTTCCACTACCAAGGGTACCCTTTTGGTGGGTGTGGTGTCTGACAGAAAAAAGCTTCAGTCAACGTAATTTTCGCTCGAATGTGTACAGTAAAGCTGTTCGGATCGCTTGCATATCATATGAAAAGCATTTCTCACCAAACAGACATTTTGCACACATGAATACTGGTGTATGAATGTTTATTACTAACTTTTCTATGAACAGGATTTGATTGTAACTGCAGATCCATGACAGTACAAAAAAACCTACTGTAACGTCTGTAAATATATTAAATAAATATATTAATGCAACATATATGAGCACATCCAGCCCCTTACAGTCTCTGATATGTTACCAACTACAAAAAAAAAACTACACACAGCAGACATTTAGTGCTTATTTAGGTTAAAAAACATCAGGAAATATAGGAAAAAAGCGAAAACCACTCGCGCATCAGACTGGCTCGTAAAAAACTTAGGGGCACAGGGTAAATCTGCTCATCTTTTTGGCTTTGTGGCTGTTCAAGATTACGACAAGTTTTGTTTGAGCCTGGATCGACCATGGCTCGTTATTATATGCATATATAATTCCGCTGTAATCTCTCGATGTGTTTTTCAAATATGGTGGGTTTCGTTTTCATTCTGGCTTGTTACGTAGGCGACTGACGTATCTCTGTAAACCAATAGCGTTAAGCTGCGTGTGTAGCTCCGCCGTTTGGCACCCTTTCTTGTGTTTGGTACCCTTTTGAAAGGGTGCCAAAAAAGTAGTATGGTACGGTACGGTTTGGCCGCCTTTTGACTGTGGAAATGGCCATAAAAGCGTACCAAACTGAACCGTACCATATTGTACCACTCAGTGGAAACTGCCCATTATAAATCTTTTTTGACCAGGTTCTTGTTATGAAATCTTATTACTCTTACAAACCTCTTATGAACCATTGACACAAATGACTCTTATGAACAAGTTTGTTTTAAGTGAATAAAAAAACATTCAGTTTGAAAAGTGTAGTCTGAATTTCAAACAAATGATTCTTATGAACCTGTCATGAACACTTATGAACTTGTTATGAACCTCTTATGAACCATTGATGAAATTACAATCATGAACAAGTTTAAGTGAATCCAAAACATTTAGTTTGAAGAGTGTCGTCTGATTCTCAAACAATTGACTCTTATGAACCTGTTATGAACAGGTTCATGTTTTGAACTATTATGACTCTTACAATAATAACCTCTTATGAACCACTGAGGAAAAATGAAACTTATGAACAAGTTTGTTTTAAGTGAATCAAAAACATTCAATTTGAAGAGTGTTGTCTGATTCTCAAACAAATAACTCTTATGAACCTATTATGAACAGGTTCCTTTTATGAACTCTTATGACTCTTTCAGTATGAACCTGTTATGAGCCCCTTATGAACCATTGATGCAAACTACTCTAATGATCAATTTTGTTTTAAGTGAATCCAAAACATACAGTCTGAAGAGTTTAGTCTGATTCTCAAACAAATGTCTTTTATGAACCTGTTATGAACTCTTATGAACTTGTTATGAACCTCTTACGAATCATTATCGAAAGATAACACTTATGAAAAAGTTTGTTTTAAGCGCATCAAAAACATTCAGTTAGAAGAATGTAGTCTGATTCTCAAACAAATGCCTCTAATGAACCTGTTATGACCAGGTTCCTGTAATAAACTCTTATTAACCTGTTATGACCCGCTTATGAACCATTGATGCAAATAACTCCTATGAACAAATATGTTTTAAGTGAATCCAAAACGTACAGTTTGAAGAGTTTAGTCTAATTCTCAAACAAATTACTTTATGAACTTGTTATGAACTCTTATGGACTTGTTATTAACCTCCTATGAACCATTGATGCAAATGACTCTTATGAATAAAGTTGTTTTAAGTGAATCAAAAACATTCAGTTTGAAGTATGTAGTCTGATTCTCAAATTATGTATTTATTTGATGAACACAACTCAGAATAAGTAGCATATACAAATACATTTTTTATGCTGAATGATTATGGAACATTATTCCCCCATATTTTGTCAAAATGGTAAATATATTCATTATGCTTTCGATGTTTAAATCCCTCAATTAACCATGAACAGAACACCTACAGTAATCTTTGATGCATACATCACCGAATTCACCCCAAAGATTCATTTCTCCAGAATGGAATCACAACAAAAAATAGGAATCATTTGTTCAATAAGACTCCAGTCCCTGAAACACCTTTATAGCGGCAGCATGTGTGCTTGTTCCTGATCTAATACCTAATATCTCTCTCTCTCATCTTTTTGAGCCTGCGGCGGTGTGCGCGCGTGCGAGACTCTCAAGTGTTGCACTAAACTGCGGCGACCCCGTTACGCGCCATAACGCTAAAATTACTCCTCGACTTAATGTACCACCGGACTGCCAGCAACACCCCTCTCCCGTCCCAGAGAGCAATCATCTTCACGACAACCTATCAATCTGCTCATCCCTGTGATATATCTGGGTTACAGTGATTACGGCGTTAAACCACGGGATGTACATTAGACAGCGTAATCTTCTCCTCCGACTATATTTTTTTCCGCTTCCTCTCATTGTTTGTGTGAGTGTGTAGGGGGAGGTTAAATTTATTAAGTGCGCATTTAAAAATAAGTTCATTAGAGTGTGCGATTCACAAGTGCTCAAAAAAGCATTACTCTCTGCAAGGCGTTGGTTATAAATGGTGTAAAATTTAAATGGAAAGAAGGCATTAAGGAATTATAGTCCTGTCCTGGGGCGAGCACTTGATTATACTAAGTGTTTGCACGCTCCCATTGTCTGCTTCCTGTGTCAACAAATGCATGAATAAAAAGGGAAAATGCATCACGCGCTGCTCTTCCTGCTGTAAATTGTTTTTTATTACTATTCGGGTTTTATTTATTTATTTTTAAGTGTATAAAAGAGGCTTTAATAAAGTGCCGCGATAATTGAACGGCGCTGTATATTGTTGGCCTGCAGGAATGGCTAGTGGAGATGCATATGCATAATGCTGCAGTGCACAATGCTGCATGCGCTCAAGGCTGAGAGAGTGGTGGATTATGAATGCAATGCGCCGGATTATTCTGGAAAGATTAATTGGTATTGACTTGCTGTAATGTACAGGGACGTGGAGAAACAAAAAAGAGTGTGTGGGACAGTCCAAGCTGGACTGCTTTCTTTTACAGAATGTATGAAATAAAAAGGAATAGCAGTAGCTGTTTTCAGCTTGTTTTCTTTCAACTTTTGGTAATATATTAATTCAAGAGGTGTTCACAAAACCAACCCATGCTCATTCTGAAAATGTACAGCTATATACATTTCTGGAGAGTGGCAAATATGTGCCAGTAGCTACGTTTTTGTGCAGTTATTGCAAATTCACCAGAGGCTGCTGAGTTTTGAGATCTCAAATTTACGTCACGGCATTCGCGCCTGCTGTTCTCAAGTAAATCCATCAGAGGTCGCTGTCAATTGACTGACTGACCAACCAGTCAACTGACCCAACCTTCTCCTAAACCCTTTAACCCAACCAATAGTGTTTTCAAAAGCATATATTGACCCACCCACCCACTTCTCTTCCCGATCTATCTATCTATCTATCTATCTATCTATCTATCTATCTATCTATCTATCTATCTATCTATCTATCTATCTATCTATCTATCTATCTATCTATCTATCTATCTATCTATCTATCTATCTATCTATCTATGCTCCGGTTTCCCCCCCACAGACCAAAGACATGTGGTACAGGTGAATTGGGTAGGCTAAATTGCCTATAGTGTGTAAATCTGTATGGATGTTTCCCAGAGGGTTGCAGCTGGAAGGACATCTGTTGCGTAAAACATATGCTGGATAAGTTGGCGGCTCATTCCACTGTGACGACCCCTGATTAATAAAGGGACTAAGCCAAAAAGAAAATGAATGAGAAAAAAAAATACTAATATATATATATATATATATATATATATATATATATATATATATATATATATATATATATATATATATATATATATATATATATATAGTTTTTTATCTAAATAGTAATTAAATAAACAAACAAACAAAATAAATCTGCAAGTAACCAAACCCACATTCAATTCATACATTTGTCAGACACTCTTATCCACAGTGAATTTTAGTTTTTTTTTTTTTTTTTGTCATTATTAAACCGTTGAAGGTAAAATTATTTAATTCATAATAATTTTAATTCATTTTATACTTTATATTTCCCCAGAGAGAATATTTCAACACATTTTCGAACAATAGTTTTAATAACTTTTTAAAGATTTTTTAGCATTGGCATTTATTTTTCTGTTACATATTTACATAGAGGTGACACGGTAGCTCATTGGTTAGCACTGTCACCTCACAGCAAGAAGGTCGGTGGTTTGAGTCTCGGCTGGGTCAGTCTGCATTTCATTGTGGAATTTGCCTGTTCTCCCTGTGTTTGCGTGGGTTTCCCACGGGTACACCAGTTTCCAATGACATGTCCTATAGGTGAATTGAATAAACTAAATTGGCCGTAGTGTATGTGTGTGGAAGAGTGTGTATGGATGTTTCCCAGTACTAGGTTGCAGCCGGAAGGGCATCTGCTGTATAAAACATATGCTGGATAAGTTGACGATTCATTCCACTGTGGGACTAAGCCGAAAGAAAATTAATGAAAGAATATTTACAAAGATGCATACACATGTTAGTTACTTCTTTTAGTTAGAGATTAACCAGGCAAGTAAGGCTGATTAGGTAAGACATTGGACAACGGTGTTTTGTAACCAATCAGGAAGGGGAAATCAAACTTCTTTAGATGGTTAATAATGTTGATCAGTTTTTTTAATTGGCTTAAATATATATTTTTCAAGAGTTAACACTTAGAAATTGCTTGATAACAATAGCAAGTTTGGCACACGGTCCCAGGAGAGAACACTGAGCTTGGAGATAAGGAGGTACTAGATCAGGTAGTTCTCGAGAGCTCTGCCTGCTAAAGGAGGAAAGGTGGAGATGGGGTGGATGGGGGATTCTTCAAAAAAAAAACGAAGATGAGGGTGTAATGTTAGTTGGGCTATTTATAGTGAGTTTGGAATGATCTGATAGGCTTACTAGTGATTACAAATGAGAGACCAGCAGCGATCAATCATATCATGTGCTCTTCTCGAAATTAGTTTGTGAAACTTCACTTAATTTCAGCCAAACTAAAAGAAATAAGACTTTCTCCAGAAGAATAATAATAATATGAAATAAAGTTTTTCAGCTCTGTTAAATGTAACTCAATAAATATTTGAAAAATAATTACAAATTCACAGGAGGACAAATAATTTAACCTTTATCTGCATTTTTTTAATTATAATACCATGTCGTTAATGTTATTATTGGAGTTTGACCTGCAGGAATGCCTGTATATTTCCCTTTAAGGCAAATCAATACACCTAGCGGCGGTTTTTGCTGATGCACATTCACGAATCTAAGAATTGAAAAGTTTTCACTTTGTTATTTTGTGCAACCTTCAACATCTGACTCCCACTTGTTGCTTGTCATCTTGTTAGGATGCGCCTGCTGTGGAGAAATCTGTTGAAAGAAGCACTGAAAGCAGCTTGAAAATACTATCAGTGGCCTCGGTAAGGGAGTAAATGTAAGGTAAACATCCTCCAACCACAGACTCCACAATGCGCTTAATGTGTGTTTGTGTGTGCGAGGCCGTTTGTCTGTGATTGTGTGTTTAAGCTCACACTGAGACTTTCCCATTGGCTGAAGATGCTGGAGTGGCTGATAATTTTCCTCTGCTCTAACTCGCACCTTGAATTCAAAACTAGGACTGAAGTAAAAACATAAAAAATATATTTAAAAAAAAGCATTACAGTCTATCAATAGATGCTTAAAAGTCCATTAGTATCTGGATGCATCCTTTACACGATGCACTCAATGGAGCTAGTGACGCCAATGTGAGGGGTGGGGTTAGGTGAGCGCATGAAAAAGCATTGGATGTAGCTCTGATCGCACTGCACCGAGTCTGCAGCCAGACCCCTCTCTAAAAGTCAGTTTACTAACTATTTACTCCTTCTTGATTGGTTCTAACTGAGTTTCTTTTTTTCTTCTTTTGTTGAACACAAAAGAAGCGTATGTTAGAAACCAAAGACTAAAATCAACAGTAGGTAAAAAATACTATGGAAGTCACTGGATACTGATTTTCAACATCCTTGAAAATGTTTTCTTTTCATATGCTTTTCTATGTCAACGATATCTCACGGCAATTTGTAACTTTTTGATTTAGTGGCTAATTTGTATGAAAGCAAATGATCTTATTCATATAATTTAGTGCGGTTTGCGTATCACCCAATGGCGGTTGGGTTTAGAGATGGGGTTTGGTGCCATGCCTCCTTTTAAAAATCATACGATTTAACTCAATGTTTTAACCACTAAAGCTGACAAAACGAAAATTACTTTCGTTTCCACGTGACATCAGGCTGGTTATGTTATTTGTTATAGAAAGCAAAATTTGGTGGAAGCAACCATGCCCTTTTTTATTAGGGGTGTGAACCTACAC
Organism: Danio rerio; assembly: GCF_052040795.2. NCBI lineage: Eukaryota > Metazoa > Chordata > Actinopteri > Cypriniformes > Danionidae > Danio > Danio rerio. The sequence goes on along the minus strand of NC_141045.1, from coordinate 10,342,514 downwards.
TGGTCTCATGGTTCCGTTCGGTTATGATTATCATGCTGTCGATTCGGTTCAATTCGATTTCTCAGTGCATCACGTTGCATTGACGATGCTTTCCATACATACACTGTAAAAAAAAATCTTAATTTTACAATTTATTTTTGGAAGTTAGGGTGCTGGGAAAAAAAAAAAAGTTAAATAATGGCCATTAAATTACAGAAATTTACTGTAAAATTACTTTCTGGTAAATTTCTGTAATTTAACATCTACAAAAGTGCTACAAAAAAAATATGATTCCCTAGCGTAATGGCGCAACATTTGAAAACAGAACAATATAGAACATTATGGGTTGATAAATGGGCCCTTAAAAGTTTCGTTTTTGCGTCTAAAAAATGCGTTGCTCACTTGCGCAGTGCTACAAAAGACGCGATGAACTAGTGTAATGGCATAACATCGGAAAACAATAAAAACTAAAACATTGGAGATAAAAAAAAACGGCCCCTTAAAAGTTTTGTTTTCATGTCTAAGAAATGTGGTGCTCACCTGCGCAGCGCTACAAAAGACGCGATGCCCTAGCGTAACGGCGTAACATTGGAAAATAATAGAAAAGTAGCACAATGGAGATAAAAACATCCCCTAAAAGTTTCGTATCACGTCTAAAAATATGGTGCTCTCTTTGAGCAGTCCTACAAAAGACACGTTGCCCTAGTGTAACGGCGTAACACAAGTAGCACATTGGAGATAAAAAAGTGGCTCCTTAAAAGTCTTGTTTTCTCATCTAAAAAAGGCAGTGCTCACTTGCTAAGAGCTACAAAAGACGCGATGTCCTAGCATAACGCCGTAACATTGGAAAACAATAGAAAAGGAGCATGTTGAAGATGAAAAACTGCCCTTTAAAAGTTTAGTTTTCGCATCTAAAAAAATGCAGTGTTCACTTGCGCAATGCTACAAAAGCTAAATGCCCTAGCGTAATGGCGTAACATTGGAAAACAAAAGAAATGTAGCATGCTGGAGATGAAAAAAGTTTCGTTTTTGCGTTTAAAAATCCGGTGCTCACTTGCACAGTGCTGCAAAAAACGAGATGTGCTAGTGTAACGGCGTAACATTGGGAAAGCATAGAAAGGTAGTGCATTGGAGATGGAAAACGGTCCCTTAAAAGTTTCGTTTTTGTGTCTAAAAATCCGGTGCTCACTTGCACAGTGCTTCAAAAAACGAGATGTGCTAGTGTAACGGCGTAACATTGGGAAAGCATAGAAAGGTAGTGCATTGGAGATGGAAAATGGTCCCTTAAAAGTTTCGTTTTTGTGTCTAAAAATCAGGTGCTCTCTTGCACAGTGCTTCAAAAAACGAGATGTGCTAGTGTAACGGCGTAACATTGGGAAAGCATAGAAAGGTAGTGCATTGGAGATGGAAAACGGTCCCTTAAAAGTTTCGTTTTTGCGTCTAAAAATCAGGTGCTCTCTTGCACAGTGCTACAAAAAACGCGATGCCCTAGTGTAGCAGCATAAAATTGGAAAACAACAGAAAAGTAGTGCGTTGGAGATGAAAAACAGCCTCTTAAAAGTTCAGTTTTCGCATCTTAAAAATGAGTTGCTTACTTGCGCAGTGCTACAAAAAAACGCGATGCCCTAGCATAATGGTGTTCCATTGGAAAACAATAGAAAAGTAGCACGTTGGAGGTAAAAAAGGTCCCCTTCAAAGTTTAGTTTTCGATTGAAAACTATGTTATGTAAACACCTCATACAGTTTTGTATTCAAAACATTTAGAAGTAAGTCTTTATTATTTGAAAATAAATAAAACTTTAATGCGTTTTACCACATCTTGAGCTCATTTTAGCTTAAAAGCCACAACAACAACAAAAAAATGTTGGCAGAAGCATAATATTTTTTTCCAATGAGCCTGGGTAGCAAACTGACCAACACACATACATTCACTTAGGAAGGTGGCACTAGTGATTTTAGAGGACGGGGAGGGATGCAAACGGGCGACACACAAACAAACGCCTCTTTAGCATTCAACACAGCACTTCACTGCAGCGCATTGGGTTTCCAGGCAGCCTTGCATTATTAATGCCAGCATGTCTCCAGTCTGCACAGACTCCACGACAATGCAGCAAACCTGCTCCAACACAGACAGAATGAGGCTGCAATCACGCTTCTGTCCCGCAAATGTCACGCTTAAGGCCTGTAATGCTTCACAAGAGCGCTGGATTACGCTGAAAACCGCTGAGTTTGTGCAAAGCCGGAGTAAGTGGGAACATGTGAGGCTCTTTGGTGGCTGGGGGCGGCAGTTAGATCATGATTCGTACAATCAATTAGGAGCAAAACAGGTTTTTTTTTTTAAATAATAGTATGCATACTGGTTTTATACTGGACTGAATATTAATTGAAAAATTACTGGCAATATTTGAACAATATTCCTTTGCAAGTGGATTTAAATAAGTTGGTGCGTGTAAAAGTAAATAATTAAATATACAATCATAATACAAATTAAAATACAATTATATAGTGACTTTTATATAAAAATAATGCAAAATTAATAAGTTTGCAATTAAAAATTTTGATAATTAAAAATGTATATTTGTAATAAACAGGTACAATGAAAATAGAAATAAAAAATATGCGTATAAAATAATAAAATGGATAAAATAAAAAAATATATTATGAATACAAAATTAATAAAACAATAACAATAAAAAGTTTAAATAAAAAAATGTATCATTTGTTATCAGAAATGTACAATTAATAATAAATATGAACAAATTAATATGCTTTAAATACAATAATAAGCTGAATTAAATTGAAAAAAATATTGTAATAATGCAAATACAAAATAAAACAATTCAAATAAATAAAATTGTGTCATTCCTAATCAAAAAAGCACAATTAAAATAAAATCTGTAAATTAATTTATATGTGTTACAAAATTATAAAATTAATGATATTGAAAAAATATTCTAATATTATAAATACAAAATTAATAAAACAATTACAATTAAAAAGTTAAATAAATGAAAATATATTATTTGTTATGAAAAATGTGCAATTAAAATAAAAATCTAAATAAATGTTTATGCATTTAAAAATAATAAAATTAAAGAAATTAAACAAAAATCATTTTAATTTTATAAATTATATATATATATATATATATATATATATATATATATATATATATATATATATATATATATATATATATATATAAAATGTGCGTTTAAAAATTATAGAATCAATGAAATTGAATTAAATTATTTTATTAATATAAATACAAAATAAATAAAGCAATTTCAATTAAACATGAAAATAAACAAAAATATATCATTTGTTATCAAAAAGAATTAATTACAATTAAATAAAAATAGATTAATTTGCATTTAAAACAATAACAAAATGAATGAAATTGAAAAAACAATTTTAATAATGTAAATGCAAAATTAATAAAACAAATTCAATCAATATTTAAAATAAATAAAAATTAATAATTTGTTATGAAAAAGGTAAATATAATATAAAACATATAAAGAACCTTAATTTTATCTTTAGAAAATAAATAAAAATTTAATGTTAAAGTAAAATGAGGCAATGGGCTTAAACAATAGTTAAAAATGTAATAGCCATAATATCTTATTATTAATATAATTGTTACAAATAATACTTTTATAAATCTGTTGGGCAATAACAATACATTTAATTAAAAGGTTAATTAAATCCAATCAAATGAACATAATAAAACATAAATCCTTAATACAAGCTATACTCTTTGAAAAGAAGTCTCATCTTCTTTTGCAGCTGTATTTATACTGCGAATAAATCAAGATCACAGAATAAATAATGAGGCCTTTAAATTGAGATTTTTTTTTTTTTTTAACTTTGGGAAAATATGAGAGCAAACAGGGATCTGTGACAGTGACGTCAGATTAGGAGTTATTTTCCTAAAGCTGTGTGTCATTTAGAGAATATTTTTCAGCTCTTAAAGGTAAAACCTGGAGTCTTTTTCTCTCTCTGTTCTCTCTAGGCAATTAATAAAGCCAAAGTCAGTCTCTCTGCACTCTATAAAACCAGATAAAGTTTCCAATTTCCCCAGTGACAGGCATCAGAATCAGCAGATCGGCATCAATTCAGAGTCGCAGCTCACAAAAATGTATTAAGAGTTAACACAAGGTGCCTGTGTTTCAAAGATGACCCAGAATTTTGAGATCTTGGCCTTTGTGGCTTTTCATAAAGTGTTATTTTTCAGGTCCAATGTGAAGAAAACTTCTCAATTACACTTTTAAGTGTTTTTTTAATTGCACTTTATAACTTTGCGTCGGTAGACTTAATTACAATACATATTTTTAAAGGCTCATTATGTTTTAAGTCATATGTTTTATGTCATAAATCTTCATTTCTGCAGCTCTCATTTACAACAAAATACAGGTTTATTCATACAGTATCTATATTCAGAGGCTTTTCACCGAGGGATGTTCATATGTAATAAAACATAATTAAATACAACATTTTATTCAACAAAATAAAAAGTAAAACATTTATTGTTTTTCTGCAGTATTTGCTGTATTTTCTGAATTATGGACTGATAAAGAGATTCCCAATCCTCTCTGCAAAATCTTTAATACTATATATACATATATATATACATATATATATATATATATATATATATATATATATATATATATATATATATATATATATATATATATATAAAGTAAATAAAATGTGTGTGTGTGTGTATATGTATATTAAAATAATAAACAATAGTAATAGAAATATATAAAAATAATGTATTTAACAAAATGTCTCGTTTGCATCTTCAAACATAACATTAAAGAAAACATACAGTAATAATATTAATAATACAATGAATGTTTGCAATTCTGAACATACGTAATCGGTTAACAGCAGTAGTATGGCAAGAACTATTAATTCATCCATTTTTATTCACCCTTCTCACCTCCCGTGTCTGTCTTAAAGGGATAATTCACACAAAAATTAAAGTTTTCTCTTAGTCTACTCACTAACAGGTTATCCAAGATGTACAGTAACTGCCTTTCTTTCTTCAGTAGAACATTAAAAAAGATGTAACCCTCTACTGCACGGCTTAACCATATGTCAACATGATACTTATGTTCATATATATATATGTATATGTATATGTATATATATATATATGTATATGTATTTATATATATATATATATATATATATATATATATATATATATATATATATATATATATATATATATATATATATATATATATATTGGAAAGAAAAGACCTTAACCAAAGCACATCATTGGCTACTCTAAGGTCTTTTCTTTCCAATATATATATATATATATATATTGGAAAGAAAAGACCTTAGAGTAGCCAATGATGTGCTTTGGTTAAGTCACATGACATGCTGTGTTTTTCTGTAGCCCAATTTCTGACAGACTGTCATTTATTGTGAGTAGTTGCTAAATGCAAATGTAAACATCAATAAAAACAAAGAATCAAATTATGTCAGATCCACAAAGAAATCTGAAACATCACCTCCAGTAATTTGTGATGACATATTCACAACTCAATTTTTTTAAATCAATTTTTTTTTTGTAAACCCATCAAATGTGAGTGTTGCCAAATGGCAAAACTGTGCAACAGTGGAACGTGCAATATTGCAATGGGTTAGCAAGCTAGCAAGGTCAGCTGTGAACTTTTAAGTTGTAACAATAACAACATGAATGCTAGTAATATAATATTGATTAGTCATGTGTTAATGGCATTTGCATTATAGATGAGATCTAGTTTTAAAGGCAATACTACTTTTGAATAGATATCAATACAGGGAACTGTGTATTAGCGAGCACCACCATGTTCAATGGTAAGTAAAAGAAGAAAAAGACAGTACTGACTCTTCCTGCTGGTGAAAGTGAGGATGATAGGGGTTTTAGTGACCATGAGAATGATGCAGACTGGACATTTGATAGAGACAGTTCAGATAAGTTAGCTCAGATGCAGATAAGACAGGCGTAGTATAGTGTATAGTAAAATATATATAAACATTGTTAGCTAGTAGCTACATTACTCTGATGCATCTGGATATACTAGACTTGTTATTTATTTGTTGTAATATTTACTGGAGAAAATTGTTATATTTACTGTATGTTGTATATATGATAATACAATATTATGATTGTTTTCAATAATATTCAGCAATAAAGAATGCCATAAATGAAAGCTGTTGGAATATGAGTTGTGGTATAGTATGTTAAAGGTGTTATTTATAAGCTCATAATGATGTAACACCAGTTAAATCATTTGAAACGAAAAATTTATAGGAAAGTTTTAAATAAAAAAATTCTAAGTTAGATCTACTGTTGGACGTTGTTGCCATATGGCAACATATCATAAAGTACCTTAAAAATATATATTTTTTCCAATTTTTCTTTTACAGCACTTCAAGTTAAGCCATTTAAAGAATAGAAAAAGTAAAATATTTGATTTAACAGATTTATCATAATGCATGCCGTAGAGCTTATACAAACAAGTCAAAATCAACTACTGTGGCTCCTGATGACACACTTAAGTCTTGTGAAGCAAATCAATCGGTACGTGTAAGAAACTAAACATTATACACAATATTATCAGCTTTCATCAGGACTACAAATGGACATTCGCACATGAAAGGCCCTTAGCCAGGGGGTTTCAGGTTGTTCGGAAGACCCACCACTCACTGACAAAGGTCAAGAATTTATCCTATTCATGAGCTCATTTGATCATTTTGCTTTGCAAAACCTCATTGTGTTATCAGGACCCATTTGGACTTGTTTGTTTATTTTTAATCTAAAAAACTGTCACCATTGACTGCTATTATAACAACCCAGGCTCATTCTGGAAACATAGCCCCACGAACGTTTCTGGAGACCGCAAAATGCGTCCCGGAAGGTACCTATTTGTGCAGTTTTTGTTTTCGCGAATCTGCAAAAGGGCCGATGTGCACGCTTTTTTGCATCTCGAATGCCTCTCGTCAGCGCCGTTTGCGTCCGTGCTGTTCTCGCGTAAAAAGCCGCCGGAGGCCACTGTCAAGCAACCCTCTGTCTGACAGACTGACTAAATGTCTGAACGATTGACTGGGCGGCCAATCCTCCTCCTCCTTCCCTAAACCCAAGCAACAATTTACAAATGCCGTCCAGAAAAAGAAAAGCCCTCGTCTGATTTTGACCGCGTTTTCGGATTCCACCGCATTCTCGCCGGTTAACTCGTTCGCTTTATTTTTTGAATTCTGTTTTTTGTCTAAGCTGATTTTAGGAACAGCTCTTCCCTGGACTCAAACCCGGTCGTCGCCGTGGCCGGCTCCCCTCCAGGCCTCCGCTCTGCTGACATTACACAACAAGCTAACCGGACAAACTGGTTGCGGCGGGAAAGCCCTCCACATGGAGGAGGTGAGCCGTCAGCTGACAAACGTGAAGAGAAGCGGCATCACACTGCCCCGTAGCGTTCACTTGAAAAACTAAACGCAGCCATATGTACCGCCAGCTTCGTAAATCGCGGTCTCCAGAAATCCCGCGGGGCTACGTTTTCAGAATGAGCTTGGGTTGCATTACGAGAACCATCATTAAGGAACATGGATCAAGCTAAAAATCTTCTTCAATGTTCTACTGAAGAAAGAAATGCAATTTAATCATATAGATGAGTAAATTAATAGCAAATGTTTGTTTTTGAGTGAACTATCCCTTTAATCCTGCACCGTTGCACCTTCTTTCCTCCTGTTTTTCCTCAATTCTCGCCTTATCGGTAAACTTCATTTCCTATTCAAGGTAGCAGCAAAAAGTAATGAATTGTGGTTGAGTACAAACGGCTCTGGCTGGCCCTCCACTGACCTCCTGTCAGTAAATGAAACAGTCAGCAGTGTGGCGGCTCTGAGGGTCATGGAGCCACGTCGTATTTAACTGCTCAGTACAGTACATTCACAAGTCTCTGCAACTCCAGGATTGAGTGTTCTTTAACTTACAAGTCAGGAGTTCTCACTCTTTTTTTTTTTGGCATCGGGCAGCCACTTACAGGGGACGTAATATTCACAATGTGACCCTCTTATTATTCAATTGTTGAACTTACTTTTTATGGCTAGAATGTGAAGAGTTTGTTATGAACGTTTTAAATGAATTAGACCTACTCTGACTTCCTAAGTTGTCAATGAACATTCTGTTTTTATTACATGAAATTAATGCTATTCTATACCCTCATGTAAATATGGCGTATAAATTATAGGATTTGTTCAAACTAGATTAACTTCTTTTACTTTTAATCAATGAACAGAACAAAATAACAAAGTCAAAGTCTTCGAAGTCAATCTGATGTTAACAAAAACTTTGATTTTCTTATAATATTCATTGCAAATCAACTCTTTTCTTGCACTTTATAAACTTTGTGTTTGAAGATCTGGGTCTGGATGCACTAGCAGTGCGCAAGTTATAGCATAGCCTAGATGTGACGTAATAAGACACTTAATTAGTTTTGTAAAGTAGATATTTTTGCATTGAAAATTAAACCTAGCCTAAAGCAAAACAACACTTATTTGAAAATAGGATAATTTCTTCTACAACTCCTACAGTTAAACGGTTGAATTTTACTATTTTTTAAACTTTTAAGCCGATATCTGGGTCTAGTGAAAACACTTTTACCTTAGCTTAGCATAAATCATTGAATTAGGTTATACCATTAGCATCTCACTCAAAAAATGAGCAAATATCTATCATCTGTAGTTACATTGTAATAACAAATAATAAGTTGTTATTTTCTATTTCCTTGCCATTTTCGCCTAAAAAATAGCAACTTTTCATTTTCCATATATCTTAGTACACACTATAACTAAAGAAGAAAATCTACAATACCTGACAAAAGTCTTGTCATCGATTCCAGATGTAAGAGTAACAAATAATAACTTGACTTCTAGTTTATCATTTGGAAAAGAGACAGAAGGTCGATTTTTCTGATGAATCATCTGTTGAACTGATTCCCAATCATCACAAATACTGCAGAAGACCTACTGGAACCTGTATGGACTCAAGATTCTCACAGAAATCAGTCAAGTTTGGTGAAGGACAAATCATGGTTTTGGGGTTACATTCAGTATGAGGCGTGTGAGAGATCTACAAAGTGGATGGCAACAACAACAGCCTGAGGTATCAAGACATTTGTGCTGCCCATTACATTACAAACCACAGGAGAGAGCAAATTCTTCAGCAGGATAGCGCTCCTTCTCAAACTTCAGCCTCCACATCAAAGTTCCTAAAAGCTGAAAGAAGGTCAAGGTGCTCCAGGATTGGCCAACCCAGTCACCAAACATGAACATTTTTGAGCATGTCTGAGGTAAGATAAAGGAGGAGGCATTGAAGATGGATCCAAAGAATCTCAATGAATTTGTTGTTCCTAAAACTTGGATAGACAACAAGACTTTTGTCAGGTAGTGTAAAGCTAAGCAAAAGGTGTTCCTGCCATACCCAGAGATTGACTGAATGGATTTTTAAAAAAATGTTGTTTAATGCTGGAGAGTTCTAAAATGAGCCTATTTAAATAATAATAATAATAATACTAAAGAAAAGTTACTAACATTCCTACTTTCTTCTTTTTTTTACTCAATATTCCAGTTTAAATGGAACTTAATGAATAACTGGTAAATTAATGGCAATTTGAATAGCAAACCTAGTCAGGTCTCTTTAATGCAGGGTTCACACTAGATGCAAAGCATTACTTCACTATCCCTCGTTTACTCACTAGATAATTTTTCCTCAACTTTTCCACTTGATGTTTTGATTGCAATTAAGGGCAAAGTCCATGTGTGTGCGCCACACATTCCTTATCAATCATGCTGCCCGAAGAAAATTCATCTCTATATTTGCACATTTGCATTAACTTTGTATGTAATCTACTCATGCAAATACTTCAATTCACATTTAGTGTGCATAAACCCACACTTTTTCTCTAAAAAAAGAGTCTAATCTGCTGGCTTAGTCTGATGTGATTGGTCGACCACTACACGTGTCAGAAACCAAAC
>NC_141045.1:10320000-10327500 GCF_052040795.2 Danio rerio | reverse complement strand
TAATTGCAGAAAGACAATACCCACTGATGGCATGTGCAGATTAAACGTCCCGCATTCTCTACCAAATTCCGTTAAGTGGTGAAAAAAAAAAAACACAGCGAGAGCAATTAGAAACAAGAAGGACGGAATTAAATGCACAACTGAATTAAACTCATGGCGGATTTGTGGAGCCACACCAATGAATAATCAGCCTTTCATAATTCACACTATGTGGACTTCAAAATGACTGGTTGAATTCAAACCAAGTCCCGAGGCCACAATTGCATTATGTTCTGTACTTGTGCATATTGAGTGACTTATGAGGGCCGAGAGTATTGGTGCGTTCCAGCTAAATTCTGTGGAGGCTGTTCATTTGGCTGTGACATTCGCAGGGGAGCGTTTACCATTTTGGGGGGCCTAAAAGACTGGTGGAAATGTCATTCCACAGTGTGTGTGCATGTCTGTGTGTGTGTTCCCTCTATAGATAGTAACTTTTCGGGAGGTATACTGTATATATATTTGTGTTGGGCCGTTATCAGCGTTAACGTGCTGCATTTACGGATGTATACTTGACCAGTGAGCCGTCTGACAAAAAAGTGCCCTTCTGATTCAAATCAGCAGGATGCCTGACTTTAACTGCAATTCAACAGTTTCACTTTTACTCCTGAACGTTTCTTTCATGCCGCCGTGACAACCTGGGGTATTAAACACCAATAAGGAGTAAGGGCTGGTGAGAGTATTATGGAATTACATAGCACACGCCAAATGGAAAGAAAACTGTGTGTGTGTGTGTGTGTGTGTGTGTGTGTGTGTGTGTGTGTGTGTGTGTGTGTGTGTGTGTGTGTGTGTGTACGATCCTTTACTGACAGCCGCATGTGTGGATATTGTTGGAAAATATGGCGAAAAGTCCTACATGATAGTATTAGTTTGATTGCGGTGTTTACTTCAATAATGCCACTAATATCTGGATTCTCCACATGTCTTAATTCCATTTTTGTTTAGTTCAGTTATGATTTCGGAGGTTAAGGTTATCAAAAATCACTGTTTCCAGCTTATTCAATTCAGCTTTATTTGTATAGCGCTTTTACAATGTAGATTGTGTCAAAGCTGCTTCACATAAATGGTCATAGTAACTGGAACAGAGTAGTTCAGTTTTTTAGTGTTTAAGGTTAGTTCAGTTTAGCTCAGTTCAGTGTGGTTTAAAATCACTACTGAGAGTCCAAACACTGAAAAGCAAATCCATCTATGGGTAGCTCTACCGATCCCAAACCATGCAAGCTAGAGGCGATAGCGGAGAGGGAAAAAAACTTCACCGAGGCAAGTGAAGAAAAAAAACCTTGAGAGAAACCAGACTCAGTTGGGCATGATCATTTTAATTTCTCCGTTGGCCAAAAGTCTTGTGCAGAGCTGCAGTCTCAGCGGGAGCTGGCCTCAGCGAAGACTTGTCTGTCCCTGGAGCATCACTGGAATCAGTGTTATGTTCTCCACTCCTTTATGACCAGCGCAACAGCTGCTCAGGATACGGCCTGGCCCGGGATATGGAAACCTTGGGATCATCACGTCACTGGTCTTGGATCCAATCAGTTACTCCACATAATCTGAGGACCTCGGGATGAGTATCCCCAGAGGAAATGGAGAAAAAAGAGAATAATTAGCGTAGCTGCTGTTCAAAGTGTAAAAGCAAGATGCAGAAACTTGTTTGGAAACCCGCAAAGTGATGCACTGAGTGTATGCTTTACTGAACAGATAGGTCTTTAATCTAGTTTTGAACTGAGAGATTGTGCAGGCCTACAGTACAAAATTCATGTTTAACTGAATAAACAGTTAGTAAACACAAGGACATTTTCTTAAACATCATTTATTTTCATCACCAACTGCAGAACAGTTTCTCAAGCAATTTCTGATGCATTTTGGAAACAGGAGATGAGCCCCTGTTGTAATGCACCATCTGGCTTGAGAAACGCATTCTTAAAGACTTAGCACACATATTCAGGATGCCTTTAGCAGAATTCAAAGAAGTCATTTTTATTTAATCTAGATTAATTTTGAGATTAATCTAGATAACACTTCATCTAACAAATGGTATATATTATAGGTATATAATATATGATAAGTCTCGCTTTAATGCAGCATGTTAATGCCGATAACAGCCCACCACTAATATATATATTATCAGAAATGGCTACTAACTTTTCTTTTTTGGTAGGGCCAGTGAAAATTTTGGGAGGGCAAGTAAAAATCTGAACCACTGGCCTGATTAGGCCTGTAGAAAGTCTATAGTGTTGAACCCTGCATATGTACTTACATAATGGCATATCTCCACATGATCACGAGCAGAAAGACCAGAAACGGTGGACTGTTGCATAATAAAAGCTTCACTGTTTTCATGCCGTGTTTCATGATCCTCTCTCATCAGCAATTGCAACATCGCTCTCTTAGCTTTGACAGATTTTAGCTTTATTCTGCTTCTTACTACCATGAAAGTATCTTAGCTCATCATGAATATAGCACTTTATGATTTTGCCAAGTACGATGGGATCCTGGATTAACATCTATGTTGATCCTGGAACATCAAAGTTTTTTTTTTTTTTTTTTTCGAAAATGTAATCCATACCTAACTGTAAAATATTCCCAAAATTACCAAAAAGTGTAAACCTTACCGGAAACCTAACTCAACATAAACTGTAAACGTATCCCTTAATTCTGATTAGCTGATCGGAATGTGAACATAGATGTTAATTCAGGTCCAACTTGGTGAAAATAACAACTCCTGTGACTCCACGCTCAGTCTCTGCATCATCAAAATATGCCTTTCTTTGTTGTGAATACACGCCCTCTAGTGCCTAAAATTACATACTGTTATTTTTAGTCCACCATTGTCATCCGGACATGCCATATGGGCTCATATGATGCTGAATCAATCAGAAGTGTCGTCACGTATTTACGATCCTTTTACATAGCTTGTTTGGGGGTTATTAGTTTGTCAGCCGCCCACATTTTTATCTGTGCTCACCACATAACGCTTTGTCAGTAATCTAATTTCATTTCACACTCCAGTGCTACGGTCCAGGATAATTAATCAGAGGAATTTTATGTGCCTGCTTGTAAAAAAAAAAAAAAAAAAAAGCAAATTCAATGTTTTTTTTTTGGTGGTTGGTGGGCAGCTGAAGACATCTTTGACTTGTGGCGGGTTTGAATCACTTGGTCTGATAATTAGATTCATAAATGCTTATATGACTTGCATATCAACCTCAGAAGTGGCTTTTTCCAGAGGCCTGGGACTCAAAAATAAAAAAGAGAGAGAGGATACGACAACTTTTAATTACTTTCCTGCTGTCTTATTCACATAAAAACTGCACAAGCAGTTTTGTGTTTACAACTAGAAGAGGAAACAGGGATTGAGTGGTTAGACTACTTTTATTGTGCCTTCTCCTTTTTATTGGTTTATTTTTTACATCGCCTCTCATTTTAAGACAGATTACAGGGTGAGCAATAAAGCGATTAGTTCACTTAAAAATTAAAACACTGTCTTCATTTACTCACTATTTGCTTGTTTCACACTTTTAGGGTTCCTTTATTCTGTTGAACACAAAAGAAGATACTTTGAAGAAAGCTGGAAACCTGTAACCGCCAGTTTTCAGCTTTCTTCAAAATATCTTGTTTAGTGTTCTACAGAAACTCATAAAAGTATGGAACCACTTGAAAGGGGGTTAATAGTGAGCAAATGTTCATTTGTGTGTGAACTATCCCTTTAATCAACCATTCTAATGAATGAAAGGATATTAGTTCTGTTCAGATATGTTTAGTCTTTTGGTCTGTTGAATTAAGTTTGACCAGGTCTGTTGATTGAATCATACCGAGATGTTTTAATTATCCTCCACTGGTATGTGATTGTATTATTTTTGTTCTCTAAAACACTCAATAAGATGAATCATAATGAGACATATAACATATTCATTTAGATAAATATGACAATATAAATAAATATGAGAGGCAATGCCAAGAATATCAGTCGTCACAATCACAAATTGTCAAATTAGACTGTAAACAAGAATGATTCATTTACTAAATAGGTTCTGAAGCAATGACTCATTTTGGAATTCCTAATATACTGCCAATATTTCATATTTGAAATGAAAGAAAATAACATTAATGGTTTAAAAGTTTTAAAGTCTTGGACAAAAATAAGAATGATTCACTCATTGTTACATGATACAAAACATCCCTGATTTGTTTTGCGATCACTTCAAGAGTTCACACGTGCAGTCGTTTAAAGAGCCCATATTATGGGTTTTTGAAAATTCCCCTCCATGTAGTGTGTAACACAGCTCTAAGTGAAGTGAAGTATCCAGCTAAGGCTTAAATCTGTAAGAATACAGTGTTTAAAACTGTTGATTCATCTATAAAAGAGTCGATTCATAGTGCTTCAAACGAGTCGCCTTGATACCGACTCATTAGGTGTTTCGCCATGACGTACGAACGAAACAAAGTTTTTCACGTGCACGCGCAAACCCGGTAGATTTCAAACCTGAGGCCCCGCCCTCTGACGCAGTAACCCAGACACACACACACACACACACCCACAAACACACGCACACAAACATGCCGGTCGATTGAAGTCACATTGCAGATGGATATATTGAGTCTCTACCCAAAGATGAAACCTCAGCATTATAGCCAAGCAGTTGGAAACTACTGGAAACTTCTGGAAGCTACATGCTACAAAGAATACTTCATCTGCGTTTGTTAAAGGAAGGATCAGTAACTTACTGATGGACATCAGGATGGGTTTCTTCCATTTCTCAAGTGTAAGTACGTGCGGTTAAAGTTGTTGCCTCGTTGACTCTAGCTTGCAAATGTATTTAGTTGTGATTTGTTACTTGTAACCGAGTGTACTGTATCAGGTTAACTGGCTATATTCTCTTATCGCGTGCAAAGTCACGTTAAAAACGCGACGCGTGCTGCTTTGTTTATGGAGCTCCGTGGTAACGTTAGAGGTGTGCATACCCGCGGTTTCCCAGATTTCTGCGGCGCGGGAATAAATTTCCGAATAAATCGCCGGAGCGGTCGGTAACGGGTTTGATTTGGGACGGGAGCGGGCTGCCTGAGAAAGAGAAAGATGTGTCTGCTTGGTGCTTGTGTGTTAGTGCGCACGCGCGCGTATGAGAGAGAGAGAGAGAGAGAGAGAGAGAGAGAGAGAGAGAGAGAGAGAGAGAGAGAGAGAGAGAGAGAGAGAGAGAGAGAGAGAGAGAGAGAGAGAGAGAGAGAGAGAGAGAGAGAGAGAGAGAGAGAGAGAGAGAGAGAGAGAGAGAGAGAGAGAGAGAGAGAGAGCAAGCGAGAGCTTTATGCTTGGTGCTGTGTGTGTGTTTATACAGATTTTCGGTTTTGTTCTCCCCCGCTCTTTAGCGGGATCGGGCGCGGCGGGCAGAATACGGGGCGAGTTCTAAGGCTAAAACCTGGCAGGTGCGGGCGGAAGCGGGAGCGTTCTCGTCCGGAGGTGTGTGTGTGTGTGTTTGTGTGTGTGTGGCAGCTAAAATCCACGCCTACACTATCTAGCGTGTATGAACTGTGATTACTTTTTAAATTGCTGATTAGCTATTGGCCATTTCACTCTCTGACTGAAGGCAGTCGACCAATCGCGACAGACTGTCATCGGTCCAATCAGCGCAGATTAGCTTCGCGCTAAGGAGGGGTTTGGGAACAAATGAATCACTGAACGATTCATACAGGAGTCGCTGGGATAATTAGGTAAAAATAAATGCAGATTATAAGACCATGAAAGTGTTTTTTGACCTTGCATGCATATTAGACTGTTGTTGGAGACCCTTACAACCAAGATATGACCCTATTTCATGTATAATATGGGCTCTTTAAGTATAAGGCGTATTTGGCGTGCTGTCTGGGGAGAGGGCTCTGAGATCGGGAAGACACCCCAACTCGAGTTATTCCCCTTATCAGGAAACAGAGAGGAGTTGGGATTCGAGCGAAGTATCTAGCCCGGCCCCAGAACGCTCCCCCCAGGAATGTAATGCTTAAGAGGTGAGGTGTCAGGGTGGTAGAGGGACGCTATAGTCATGAGATGCTGCAGGTAAGACAGCTTTGGTATATATAGGGGTTTGTTTACAAAACATCACATATTATCTGAAACCTGAGACAACGAACAACATACAACATTTATTGGATGGATGGATTGTTCAGTAAAGGCAAAAAATAATAGTTGTAGAATCTGTGATATATTTGATTTAGGACTATGGGAATGAACAAGATTGATTCATCCAATTTTAATGATTTGTATGTTCCCAAACTTGACTCATATGAGATTCAAAATCACCAATCATGATTTGAATCATGAATATTAACAAAAATGAGTGAATCGCTTTAAAGGTTTATATAAATGACACATCAATAATAATATCAAATACATCATAGTATATCCTGAATTGAAATCACGAAAGTGAACAAAATGTTTCACAAAAAAAAAACACTTTGAGTACACACAAAAAATGTATTGTAACAGCATAATATCACATCCCTGCAATAATTAACCAGGGGTGCATTTCCAAAAACAATTGTTATCCAACTAAGGTTGCAAATTCAGTTGTTTTAAGTATCTGTGCTGTATATGACATGGGCCTGTTGGTTAGAACATTTCTGCAGTGGTTTACTTGTGTCAAATTGTAAAAGTAGACTTTTCAAAAACTAAAAAATAAACAATATCCTTATTTATTAATGATAATAATAATAATTATTATTATTATTCTTAAAGTGATACTTTTTTGATTTCCTAATAAATAATAAATATTAAATTTAATTTCTTAATAAATAGCCTATTTTTTATTTATTTATATGATTTATATATGATATTAGAATACATGTCAGCTTTTGTAAGTGATTTTATGTTTTAGAACAGATTCTGAGAACGTATTCTCAATATTTATAAAGGAAACATTGGCCCTATATGTGCCAATGCGTATAAGTGTAAAACAATATAATTTGCACAAACAAATTAGGGGGTTCTTCTCTAAAGAATTTTTACCATCCCATTTAGAGCATCATTATGGGCATTTTAAGTTATAACTAACACGGGTTCAAATGAAGGATCTGCGACATACTACGGGTTTTGGGGAAACATTTGTCACTACATCCCTCTTTTCCCAAACAATGCATTTGTATGATAGTTCAGCCACGAGTTACGTCGTTGTTTTGGAAATGCACCTAGAATGAGCCACTTCAAGAGTGAGTAAAAAATGACTTGTTTAATATTTATAATAAGAATTTATTATTATTATTTTTTTTATTTTTATTATTATTATTATTATTATTATTACTATTAAATTCTGCTGATTTCCTTTTTAAAAGATTGATTAGTTCAAATAATAATCAACTTTTGGAATGATACTTCTTTGAAATCATGAACGCGATTCGTTGATTCATTTAAGCAACTCATCAGAAATATCGTCAAATCTGCCAGATACTGAACATGAACAAGCTAACGACTCATGAAAAATGTGTGTCATAATT
>NC_141045.1:10257500-10315000 GCF_052040795.2 Danio rerio | reverse complement strand
ATGCTTATGATTGCTTGCAGTTGGTCTCGCATTATCCAATTTAAGATTCACCAATCAGATGATTCCTAAGCCACTATAAATACTCTAAGTTCTATATTACAGCCATCTTCGTTTCGAAGAATTTCCCCTTCCACCCCTACTCCTCCTCCAACCCTAGATGGGTGGCCTAGTGGTTAACACTGTTGCCTCACAGCAAGAACGTCACTGATTCCAGTCCTTACCAAGCCAGCTGGCGTATCTGTGTGGAGTTTACACGTTCTCCCTGTGCTCACGTGGGTTTCCACGGGTTCCCCGGTTTCCTCCCACCATCCAAAAACATGCTACATGCAATTGACTAATCCAAATCGGCACCAGACATGCTCCTAGTAAGTAGTTATCTCTTAAGAGCAGTCGCTATCTGTTCATTAGCTATTACAGCAGGGGCGTTCTCCAGATCTACCTGAGCTCAAATTCCCCTCTCACCTTGCAAACGGGAGGGAGGGAGTCCCGGGCTCGAGGATCTTATGAGCTTAGGGCTCTCTCCTGGAACAGGATACTAAACTAGCTTTATAATCAATCATCAGCTGAACACTTTTCAAGAGTGAACTCTTGAAACATTTATAAGCATAATAAGCATTAAACAAAATCTCTTTAAAGAGCCCATATTATGTTTTTTTGAAAATTCCCCTCCATGTAGTGTGTAACACAGCTCTAAGTGAAGTGAAGTATCTGAGGCCCCGCCCTCTGACACAGAAACCCAGACACACACACACACACACACACACACACACACACACACACACACACACACACACACACACACACACACACACACCCACAAACACACAAACATGCCGGTCGATTGAAGTCACACTGCAGATGGATATATTGAGTCTTCCCAAAGATGAAACCTCAGCATTATAGCCAAGCAGTTGGAAACTACTGGAAACTTCTGGAAACTACATGCTACAAAGAATACTTCATCTGCGTTTGTTAAAGGAAGGATCAGTAAAGAGTAACTTACTGATGGACGTCAGGATGGATTTTTCTTCCTCCATTTCTCAAGTGTAAGTACGTGCGATTAAAGTTGCTTCGTTGACTCTTGCTTGCAAATGTATTTAGTTGTGATTTGTTACTTGTAACCGCGTGTACTGTATCAGGTTAACTGGCTATATTCTCTTATCACGTGCAAAGTCACGTTAAAAACGCGACGCGTGCTGCTTTGTTAACGGAGCTCCGTGGACGAGGAGTAGTGTGTGTGTGTGCATGCACTGTCGTCCGGAGGTGTGTGTGTGTGTGTGTGTGTGTGTGTCTGTGAAAAGAGCAGAGTTTTTGGAGTTTTT
The DNA here is from genome assembly GCF_052040795.2 of Danio rerio. NCBI lineage: Eukaryota > Metazoa > Chordata > Actinopteri > Cypriniformes > Danionidae > Danio > Danio rerio. The sequence continues at coordinate 10,313,678 of NC_141045.1, read as the reverse complement.
GCTCAATAAAATAGTTAGTCGTCTGAATTCAAGTCCATAGTCTGTATTTACATTGACCCACTGGCAGCTAAAATCCACGCCTACACTATCGAGCGTGTATGAACTGTGATTACTTTTATATTGCTGATTAGCTGTTTGGCATTTCACTCTCTGACTGAAGGCACTCGACCAATCGCAACAGACTGTCATTGGTCCAATCAGCGCAGATTAGCTTCGCGCTAAGTAGGGGTTTGGGAACAAATGAATCACTGGACGATTCATATGGGAGTCGCTTGGATAATTAGGTAAAAAATAAATGCAGATTATAAGACCATGAAAGTGTTTTTTGACCTTGCATGCATATTAAACTTGTTGGAGACCCTTACAACCAAGATATGACCCTATTTCATGTATAATATGGGCTCTTTAAGAGTAGTATGCTTAAGTGTCCTCCTAGGCTTCAGTTCAAGGCACCAGGTAAACACAGTGGGGGTTTCCCTGCTTCAGCCTATGTAACCTGGTATACGATAAAGCAATGCAGTCCTGTTTAAATTGTTTAGAACACACCTCATGAGAACATGCAAACTCCTCGCAGAAACACCAACTGAACCAGCCGAGGCTCGAACCAGCAACCTTCTTGCTATGAGGTGGCTGTGATACCCACTGCGCCACCGTGCAGCCCCATTGAAATTGACATTTTAGTGCTGAAATTCAGTATCGTGATGTCTAATATAGCAAAAATCAGTTAATTTACTTGAGTTTGATAAATGGCTTCTAAAACATGTGTTTGGGAAACAACTTTAGCTAACTAGTGCCATTTCCCTTAACTTAGCGGAAAATGAGGTCCGATATCCCTTTTTATTTTCACTATCCATGCAGAACAGACCTTCAGGTCACTCGGAAAGCAGTAAAAGGATACATACACAAATGATACAAAGAGTCACTTTCTTTTTGCTGAATTAGTCTAAAAAGGAATAAGTCTTGTTGCTACTGTCCCATGTTGCAACCGTCCCCACTCTCCCCTACTCTAGATAGTTCACAAACAGTTTACTATCTCCAGTAGAAAATCGAAGTGGAGATCTCTGTGTGCTTTATTGGCTAATATTGCATGCAATACATTGACTGTTGGATGTGCAATCCTTTTAGAACTACAAATGCGGCGAATTTTTTTTTTTTAACAAACTACAAACATGGCTGATGCGCGAGAGTCTTCAGTCAAGACGTTTAAATGATCAGTTATCGCCTAACTTTCAGTACTGGAAAATATTTAAATCACATTTTCCGAGTTCTATTTCATTTGCAACAACAACGCGGACTTTTAAAAAAAGAGGTGTTTGGCCATTAACCTCTGAATACATAATTCTGCAGACACCTGAGGAGATGTCTCTGCTTGAAAGACTCACAGATGGCAGATTAACCTGCTGCTGCTTCTTCAATATGGAAAGAAATTAATTGCGAAACAATTGTGGGTGATGTCACAAGATGATTGACAGGACAGGTAACTGAGCAATATAAAAGTCAGTTAATGAGTAAGTAGTTTGTCACAAAGCCATACTTTTCTGTTACACACTCAAAATGTTCTTTCTTCACTAAAACGTAGTAGGCTATAAGTAGGCGAATTTGGACACAGCAGAGGAGACTGTAATGATATTAAATGAGCTCACAAAAACACAGAGCATTCAAACAGCCGGAAATGTCCTGAAATCACCATGAGAAATGATGAAATATCAGCAGGATAGTCTGTTTGAGGTCAGTATCAGAGGGATTAAATGACTTTATGATGAAACGAGAAGTTCATTTGAATCATTTGTGATGGCCGGCCATGTTTTCATCATTATCCACATGAATGAGTTTAGTTTGATGGCATCAAACTTGTTTAATATGTTTTGCTAATCTGCTTAGTGAATGCATGAAACTGTATTTGGAACAGCACTGATTTGATCAGAAGTGACTAATAAAACATTGTCATTGCAAGTGTCTTTTATTATTGGCTCACAATTCTGAGATATTATAGACAATAACTGTTTAACTCTGATGACCTGTTTTATTTAAAATAGACATTAAAATATGTGCACAAAATATTTCGGAAAAGCAAAAATAAATGAATGTTTCGAGCATTTATGTAATGTAATTTTGAGTGTCTTACACTCACCGGCCACTTTATTAGGTACACCTTACTAGTACGTACCATGTTGGACTTCCTTTTGCCTTCAGAACTGCCTTAATCCTTGGTGGCATAGATTCAACAAGGTACTGGAAATATTCCTCAGAGATTTTAGCCGATATTGACATTAAAGCATCATACAGTTGCTTAAGATTTGTTGGCTTCACATCCATGATGTGAATCTCCCGTTCCACCCCATTCCCAAAGGTGCTCTTTTGGATTGAGATCTGGTGACTGTGGAGGCTGTTCGAGTACAGTAAACACACTGTCATGTTCAAGTCTGGCAATTCTTTGACATTAACAAGGCATTTGCGCCCACAGAACTGCCACTCACAGCATATTTTCTCCTTTTTGGACCATTCTCTGTAAACACTATAGATGGTTGTGCGTGAAAATAGATCAGCAGCTTCTAAAATACTCAGACCAGCCTGTCTGGCAACCAAACACCAAGCCACGTTCAAGGTCAGTTAAATCACTTTTCTTCCTCCATTCTGATGCTCTGTGTGAACTGCAGTAGATCGTCTTGACCATGTCTACAGCTAAATGCATTGAGTTGCTGCCATGTGATTGGCTGATGAGAAATTTGCAGCAACAAGCAGTTGGACAGGTGTACTTAATAAATTGGCCAGTGAGTGTATATATATTATGTAAATATATTTGGTAAATTTCTACTATTTACTTATTTTAGACATTTTAGTAGCCTAATTAACTAAATATTACACTTTTAATGTAATAATATATTGCATATAATCTTAATTTGAATTAATTACAAAAATCGTAAAAGCTTTATTTTGATATAGTAGATTTTTTTTTATAATTTATTAATAATTTCATATTTTTTAGTTTCATTAAATTTTGATCATTTTATGTCTTCAATATTTATATTATTTTGTTGACTTGTTTTAATATATTAATAGATTTTTATTTTAGCTTCAGTAAAAACACCAAAGAAAGCAATATATTTTGAGTAAAACAAAAATACAAGACAAAAGAGCACCATAATAACAATACTACTACTTCTAATACTAGTAATAATAATAATAATAGTAATAATAATATGAAGAATAACAACAATACTACTACTAATGATAACAACAACAAGAATATTATTAACAACAACAACAATAACAATAATAATAATAATAATAATAATGATAACAACAATACTACTACTAATAATAATAACAAAAACAATACTAACAATATTAAGAATTATGATAATAATATTAATAATAATATTAATAACAATAGTAGTAAGAATAATAATAATAATTATTATTGTTATCTGTATTATTATTGTTGTTGTTGTTATTTACTAATTATTATTAATAATACTATTAATACTAATATCTGTTTTTTAATAAAAAAGTATGAATGAAAATGATAGGGTGTGTTATCTGTTTGTTTCTTTAAAATAATTGTTTGTGTTCTTGCATTTTCATAAAAGACATTTTATTATTTATTATATTATTTTGTAATATTGTTTATTGCACTATAATACATTTTTTGTTTGTTTCAGAAAAAAAAAACACCAAAGAAAATAAAAGCTTTTGAATAAAAGGTAAAATATTTGACAAAAAAGGCTCCAAAATAATTATTAATAATTCACAAAGTTTAAAAAAAAAATAATAAAAGTAATCAGGATAATACTCAAAGGTTTCGATTTTTCCCTTCTTCTTTAAAATAGTTTGTTTCCCACATGAGCCCTGATAAACCTACAGCATCAAAACCCAAATGACATGTTAAAAAGACATTTTGACTGCAAATAATATTTTGGGTATGGATATGATAGATATGAACATAATGTTCCAGGGAAAAAAATATTTTGTTGAGGCATAGAATGTGCCGAATGTAAACAGCACTAGAAAAAAAAAATCTCGAAACAAACTCATCTCAGGTGAAAAAGAAAACAGCTCCTCCATAACAGCTGTTAAGCCACCATTTCTCACATTTTCAGCAACGGTTCCGGCCTGAGATTGCACTCATTTCTCACACTCTATAAAACACACACACATACACACAAGCTAAAATGGTGAGCCACATGTGCGGCACACGCTGTGCCCAGTCCTTGTTCTCTTTGACAGAAAGGTCTTTTCCAGGTCGGACGTCCATGCATTGCTTGCTTCAAAGCGCTGGGTGCAAAGGGGACACCTGGTGCTCCTGACGCCCTGCCAAACGGCCCCAAATGAAGGGCTCAGCTGGTACAATGTCATGGGATTGTTTCGAGCAAGCCTGCTGTTCGGCCCACACGCTGAAACAAACACACACACGCTCATGTACATGATTCTCCTACAGGTACATCAGTGCTGCTACTCGCTCATCTATGAGCAACAAAAAAGGTTGTTATTATTACTTTATGTTCCTGTAAACGAGTCAAGAATGGTCAAGTTATAAATTTTGTGGGTTTTTTTTGTTGAGCATAAAAGAAAATATGTTGGAAACCGGTATCTATTAGCATCCATAACAAAAAAATATATACAATTGAAGTCAATGGCAATCGGTTTCCAATGATATTCAACATATCTTGTTTTGTGTTTTTAAACAGAAGAAGAAACTGGTTTGGAAAAGGAAAAGGGTAAGTAAATGGTGGACAAACTTACATTTTTGGGCAAACAATCTTTTTATTATGGTATCTGACAAATTTTTTGGCCAATCCGGGCTCATTCTGAAAAACTACCCCTGTATTCATTTCCAGAGAGTGCCAAATACATCCCAGGAGGTACTTTTTTTTTTTTTTTTTTTGCAGTTTTTGTTTTTACAAATTCACCAGAGGTCTCTGTGTACACTTTTTGAGATCTCAAATTTTTCTCGCAAGTCCCGTTTGCGCCTACTCTTCTTGTATACATCTTCTTGTAACATCGCTGTTGACTGACCCACCCTCCTTCTTCCCTAAACCCAACCAATAGTGTTTTCAAAAGCACAGATTGACCCACCCACCACCTTCCCTAAACAAAACCGACAGTTTTAAAAAGCAATCGTGAAAAAAAAAAACCCTTCCCTGATATTTACCACGTTTTCAGATTTTACCACATTTTCACTCTGTTATTTACTTGTTTATTTTATTTTTTTGTCTTCTGTTTTTGTCTACCTGCTTTCTGGAACTGTTCTTCACCAGACTCAAACCCAGTCCTCGTGATCAACTCCTCTCTGTGTCTCAATTCCGCCAATGTTCATGGCGAGCTACTGGACAAACTGGTAACAGCGGGAAAGCCATCCTTAGTAAGCGCCCAGCTGGCAAGTGAGAAAAAGAACGGCATCTCCATAAATGTATATAGGGCTACGTTTTCAGATTGAGCCTGTGTTGTTTGGGCAGCTCCTACAAGATGTTTACATGGATCCAAGGTAAAAATAAATACATTTATAAATGAATAAAGGACACTAAAATTAATAGTCATTGCAATATCTGTTAAAAAGCCTGCACTGTTGTGATTGATCAGATCTGCCCCAGTCAACAAATTGGTCAACAAATACAAGTGTGAGAATGAAACAGAAAATGAATCATTTTTCAGGTACATCACCTTTTATTTTTACAAAAAAATTGAAATAAAAAAGTCATTTCCTTGTGCAGTATTATTCTACTTCCTCTGTAAAAAAAAAAAAAAAAAAAACAAGAAAGACCAAGAAACAAAATGACTTGTACCGTTCAAGTGACTCAATTATGATTTTTTTTTCTCCTATGTGGAACAGATCGGATATGGCCCATGTACGTGTAAGCAGGAACAAATCACATGGATTCTGGTTTGCTCAAATCATATTCAGGCCGTGTTCATATGTGAAAATTTATCCGATATGAATCGAATCTGTGTTCTCATGTCAGCAGTGTAAGCGGGTAGATCGGGTTTTCACCTGTCAATCTTAGTCGCGCATCATTAAAAACTTTAGCGAATGACGTCAAGTCTGACACTTTCATTTGAGAACAGACTTCAGCAGAGTCCCAAACCCTAAATCTCATACACGAGGACTTAAACAGCTTTTATATTGTCATATAGCACAGGTATATAAGCATGTTAACGAGAGCAAGAGAGCGCAACATCTGCCACGTAATCAATATAAACTATTATAAAACTAGTGCATTCATCACGTGCATAAATCACGCTATGGACATTACATTAAGATGCCTAAAGATATAAAAAAAAAGCCTATATATCAAAAGAAGATAGACAATGAGAACTTTTCTGTCATAAACTACAGTAAAACAGCTTGTCAAAAGTTGCGAACAGATTACATACAGGAATAGAGAAAAGAGCACTCTTCAATTCTCAGCTGTTAGTCAGCGCCTGCTCTTTTTTTCCTGGTCATTGCGCCTTTGCTGTGTGCTGTGTAATTGCAGACGATCGGATACAAGTCACTTTTAAAAGGTGATGTAAGCAGGCCATCAAAATAATCAGATACAGTCACAAAATCGGAATTGACCATCAAGATCTGCAGTGTAAATGCAGCCTTAAAGTGTCCTTATTATGGAATTTAAAGTTTGTTTGTCTCCAACCACAGGTTTAAATACTTTGTGGATGGTTCAGGTAGGGAAGATATCCCAAATTTGTACTGTTGGTGTGCCTCAAGGAACAAGGTTTAGAAACACTGCTCTATATTACAGATCATTAAATTTGACGTTTAAAAAAAAATTGTCAATAAAAAGCATATTAAAATCTCTCTCTCTCTCTCTCTCTCTCTCTCTCTCTCTCTCTCTCTCTCTATATATATATATATATATTTATATATATATATATATATATATATATATATATATATATATATATATATATATATATATATATATATTTATAAAATCAAACACAGGCTCATTGTGAAAACATACCCCCATGTACATTTCTGGAGAGTGCAAATTATGTAGCCAGAGCTACATGCTGTATGTATGGTACAGGGCATTATGACACCACTGACGACTTCTGTTTCTTTTTGCACCACTAGCTGACCGCTTAACTCTGTGTGGATGGCAATTCTGCTGTTACCAGTTTTCCCAGTCGCTCACCACATACCTCCCAGACTTCTAGAGTTGACCACGACAACAGGATTCGAATAAGGCGAAGAACAGTTTCAGAAAGCCAGTAAAACAAAAACAAAAGGCAAAAACTAAACAAGTAAATAAAAGGGTGAGAATGTGGTAAGATTTGAAAAAGGGGGAAAAAATCAGGCAGCTGAGATCTGAAAAAGTGTACACAGCAGCCTCTTGTGGATTTGTGAAAACAAAAACTAAAAAGAAAACGTGTATCCTGGGCTGTTTTGGGCTTTCCAGAAATGTATACAGGGGTACATATCAATAATGAGCTTGGGTTGATATGTTCACATCCATCAAAAAAAAAATTAAATAAAAAAAAATCTCTAAATAGGCATTGTTGTTTCTGAGGCCTGAGTTTTTCACTCAGTGACAATGATGAAAATTACCACCACCCCCCCACCCCCGCTGTAACAAAATGGCTTCTATTGTTTTATGAAGCTTATTTGATGGCATTTTATGCATCTAAATAGACATAAATAAAGCATTTTGACTCACGCAGCCTGCATAATTTGACAGAATTGCTGCTTGATTGGAAATGACTCAAAAATATACTGTTCTCAAGTGATACTTACCTTGATGTTTCTTTTCTTCACGCATCGCATGCCTCACATTTCCTCTCCAGCTCTTCGGTGACACCGCTGTCTCCTCGGTAAACAAACAAATGATGAAGTCAGGCTAAAAAAGTTTGTAAGAAAACAGTCATCGTGACAATGAAAGCTAGAAGTTAGAGCTCCAACCCAGAAAATAAAATCATCACTCAATTGTTGTGGATTAAAAGTAATAACCCAGCATTCTTTTGCTTTTAAATAATGTCAAATAGATGTCTAATAGACGCCTCAACATAGTCGTCTTGCCTAAAACAAGGCTAAATTTTGGCTGTCAGTAAAAATCAAATAGACGTCGAAGAATAGGCTAGACTAGTCATCAAATAAACAGAAATTAATGTCTACACATATAAAGTCTGTCTAATCTGTCTATTGACGACTAGTTTTGGGTTATTTTTAGATGTATATTAGATTTTCACTGACAGCCCAAGTTTATCCTTGTTTTTACTTGTTAATTTTGTGTTGCCTTTGTGGTTTTTTCACTCTCAAGGTGTAGGTAAGCATTGATGTGCATTTTGCAAATCACCACAGACCACAGTCTCAGCTAAAAACCTAATTGATTGATCTACTGAAGAAGCAAAAAAGTAATCTACTGTACATATCTGTTTTTTAAATAACTTATATTTTAAAAACGTATATTTTACATTTCTATTTCTGTTAAGTAAACCATTTTACAGTGTTAACAAAGAGTGTAATCAATCGATTAAACTACATTGGAAGTTTGAGGTCATAAAGGTTTTTTTTTTGCAGCAGCATTATGCAAAATGTATGCAGCAGCATTGATTTACAACAAAATGTAAATACTATAGGATAGCAAAACACAAAAAGTGAAGCAAACGATGCCAAACATTGAGAAAATGCATCATTTCTGGCTGCAAATCTATTTTTAAAAAAGTTCCGTAAAATCTTGGAGGGACTGTAGAGTTGTCACAATACTGGAATCTGGTACCAATCGATACAAAAAAAATTTGTAAAAACTTCCATCCACTAACATTTGTGCGCTGTTAAGCACGTTCTTAAACAGTGCTGATCTGCCATTGTGTTTGCGTGCTCAACAGAAATGACTGTGATTGGTCGTGAAGATCATCAGTTCACCAAACTCAACGCTGTTTACCACAGATACAGGGACACGTTTTAAAACCATTTCTGCAGTGGTTTGATTGTGTTAAAGTTGTAAAAGTTAACCTAAAAAACAATAGACTTCTCAAAAAATGATATATACGATAGATAGATAGATAGATAGATAGATAGATAGATAGATAGATAGATAGATAGATAGATAGATAGATAGATAGATAGATAGATTGATTGATTGATTGATTGATTGATTGATTGATTGATTGATTGATTGATTGATTGATTGATTGATTGATTGATTGATTGATAGATAGATAGATAGATAGATAGATAGATAGATAGATAGATAGATAGATAGATAGATAGATAGATAGATAGATAGATAGATAGATAGATAGATAGATAGATAGATAGATAGATAGATAGATAGATAGATAGATAGATATATTTTAACACATTATAATAAAAACATGTGAACTGTGTGTTGAACTGAACCTAAACTGGCACACTCAGAAGAATCATAATATTAATATTAAATCATAAAAAAGGGGTAAACTTTAAAGTTTTCGGAACTGAATATTTACAAAAAAACGATTGCTTGGGTTGTTTGTTTGTTTGTTTGTTTTTAATGACAGAAACTCCAGATTCTCCTTATCATTCCTCTTCTAGAATGGCTAACATCCTTGAGCTTCAAAAGCTAATCGCTAGCTCTCAGAAAAAGAAGGACAAATATCAGCAAGTCCTCCAGCAGGTTCTTTCTCCCTCTCACTCATTAACCAGATAGAAAGAAGATACAGAGAAAGAAATTAAGCTCACATAAAGCATTATTAATGGCAAAAATAAACAGAAAACACTCATTTGTGTATGATGACACATTTGAGCTCAGATTGTTATTAGTAATTATAAGCTATTCCTGTCATATACGAATATCTAAAGTTCTTCACGGAGTCGTTCTTAGTTCCTCTTCGACTTCAAAGCATTAAAAGCACAAGGTCACTTTTAAAGTTCTCCGAACTGAATATTTGCCAACAAACGATTGCTTTGTTTTTTTTTTTAGTTTTGTTTTGTTTTATGACAGAAACTCTAGAATCTCCTTATCGTTCCTCTTCCAGAATGGCTAACATCCTGGAGCTTCAAAAGCTAATCTCTCAGAAAAAGAAGGACAAATATCAACAAGTCCTCCAGCAGGTTCTTCCTCCCTCTCTCTCATTAACCAGACAGATAGAAGATACAGAGGAGAAAAAAAAAAACGGATAATTCTCATTCCAAGCAAACAACCACATATCCCTGACTTTTAATTAAAAACGCCATCGCAATTAGACACGCCGGTTTAAAGGGAAAAGCAGAAAAATAAATAAAAAACAGAGAAAAGTTCAGAGTTGCAAAGCAGATCAGGCAGGGCTCCAGGAGAATAAAGCTCTAGACTTGCTCAAATATGATCACAAATCGGCTTATATGTTTTCTCCGAAACATGCAAGGATATACAAAAGGGGGGGTAGTAGCGGGAAAAGCTGAAAGTCATTCTTCTGATGACGAAGGACGATGGGAGATTGGGGTCAGAGGGAAAAGAGGCGACTGTTGCGTTCACCACAAATGAGATCAATTAATCACCAGTTAATGGGGGCTCGGCTCGTTTATCTGTCTGTTCCATTGCATTTCATTAAGAAGCAAAAAAAAAAGAAAATGCGCAAATGAGCGCGTGCTTATTTTGACCCTGATAAGGCGCCTGGTGTCACTGGAAAACAATATTTGTGTCTGGCCTTTTCAAGGAAGCTTATTAAAGCCTAACATCACCTTAATGAACAGTAATATTAACGCCTGCAGGATTACTCAGCGTTATCAGATGCTCTAATCTGAGTTATGAACTTGACTCTTATGCGGACGATTGAGCAATGAGGATGTTTTGTAAATGGTGCGGTGTGTGTATTTGTTTTGCATGATTGCTTATGGGCTAATCATTAAACTGACTTATTGCATGGTATAGTGTACAGAGTTTTTTTTAATAAACTACTGCATGCCGTGAATATAATTGCATGATACCTTTTTTGTTATGGATAGATTTGTTTTTATTATGATTTGTCAACACGATCTTATGGAAATTTGTAACTTTTTGATTTATGGCCCATTTCTGAGTGGTACCGTACGGAAATGTACGGGTCGGTACAGGTCACCTTTATCAAGCTTGCATTTTCACTGGCGAAAGGGTACCAATGGTTCACCAGCACATGTAACCTCTTGTTACTAAGTAATTTCATCATTCCAAGTTCATAATAGACCAAAAGGTGAGGATAATAGTTAAACATGGCAGTTTATGTTTTAGGTTGCTGAAAAAATAATTTGGTTCGTTGTTTTGTCGGGTTTCTCCTTTGTTTTTTCCACTCGTCCACAAGTTTTTTTCCACACGTTTTTCAATTTCTGAAAGGATCTGATATCAGAAGCACTTTAATAATCACCTAAATGCCATTGTCATCAGCTCAAGAAATTTATTTTTTCAAATATAGACACGCAATTGTGAGCTCCCTCGAAAAAGTGCTCGCACTTTATGGCTTTGTGAAGAACAAGGCACACTGTAGATTCTGCTCTTATTCTTGGCTTTGTGGCTGTTCCTCAAGGCGACGACAAGGTTTGTTTAAGCTCGGATTGACCATGGCTCGTTATTATGTGTACATTATTATGGTGTAATGTCTCTGCTGTGTATTTAAAAATGGCGCTTCCTTTGTTTTCATTCTCCTGTCTTGTGCACAAGCTAATGACTTATCTCTGTAAACCAATAGCCTTTAGCTGCGCATCTTGCTGCACCTTTTGGTACCCTTTTGTTGCGATAGGTACCTTTCAAAAGGGTGCCCAAAAAGTGGTAAGGTACGGTTTGCTTTTTTTGTACCTTTTGGCGGTGGAAACTGCCATAAAAGCGTACCGAACTGTATTTTACCACTCAATGGAAATGGACCATTAGTGGCTTATTCATATGAATTTGTACAGTCTCATTCGTACTATTTAGTACTATTTGCTCATTTCCCAATGGCGGTTGGGTTTAGGGGCGGAGTTGGGTGCCTTTTTAAAATCGTACATTTTGAACTAACCACTAAAATGACAAAATGTAAAATAGTTACGTTTCCTTGTGAGATCAGGCTACATTTCTGTATTCAAATGTATTCATGTGTTTCTTTTTTTGTCATTTAATGGTGCAACCATGGAATTTGAGAAGGCAAAAATGTAGTTAAGTATCAATATTTTTATTGTTCGCCAATTTTAGTCAAACCATAGTTTGGTGTACTCATGCAAAAAGTGTCAAAGAAATTAATTGTATACATTTAGGATATAAACATTATTGTGTTTTTGGTCAGATTTGTTTTATTAATACTTTTTTTTAAATGACATGATTTAATGATATTAATAATAATTACATAACATTTTTATTAATTAATTAATTTATTTGTTTATTAATTAATTAATTAATTTATTTATTTATTTTTGAATTAAGTTTTTAAATTGGAAACAATTTACAATTTTTCATTTTACAATTTTTCAGTTCATCCTGCTGTGGCGACCCCAGATTATTAAAGGGACTAAGCTGAGAAGAGAGTAAATGAATGAATTATATATCAATCTTTTATTTTACATCACTCCCTAGAAAGCTGTAATTTGTAAAAAAAATTCAAAGAAAACACTTTTTTATTAATAATTAAATCATGAACAACCATGTTGCTAACTTCTTAAATTAGCAAAATCGAGAAGAAATCCACCAAATCATTTATGTCACAGAACAAAATGTGATTTGAAATGTAATGCAAATGGGTGGAATGGTGGCTCAGTGGTTAGCACTGTTGCCTCACAGCAAGAAGGTCGCTGGTTTAAGTCCTGGCTGGGTCAGTTAGCATTTCTGTGTGGAGTTTGCATGTCCGTGGGGTTGCTCCGGTTTCCCCAACAGTCCAAAGGCATGCGCTATTAGTGAATTGGATAAACTAAAATGGCCATAGTGTGTGTGTGTGTGTGTGTGTAAGAGTGTATGGGTGTTTCCCAGTACTGGGTTGCAGCTGGAAGGGCATCCGCTGTAGACAAAAGTTGATGAAACAGCACATGATGTTCTACTGCAGCGGTTCCCAACAGTGGGGTGCGGCCCACAAGGGGGCCTCAGTGAGCTTTGTGGGGGGTCGCGTCATATTTAAAAAAAATCTTAGCAGTGGACAATTAGGAGAATGATCATGTTGCCATAGTTCATTTTATCCTCTTGCTCAGTGGTCCTCAACCACCGGTCCATGGATCAATTGGTACCAGGCTGCACAAGAAATCATTATTTCTGTTTTATTATTATCTGAGTCTAAACGATCTTTTATTTTGAAAAGTCTTTTATTTTGAAAGCACCCAAATTTAACCCAAGCACTTAAGCACCCAAATTTAACCCAAAAGCAGCAAAATGAGTAAGAAACAGACGTCTTTAGAAAGTTTCTTTGCTAAGGGGAAAATGCCCAGTGAACGACCCGCGACCAGCCAAGGAATAGATCCGCAACCCATTTGTCAACAAATCAGGTGAATCCAGCATGGCTGTGTAAAAAGGTCAACTGATGGAGATTGCAAATGGCGACGGCCTTTTAGGGGCCATTCGCATATCGCATATTTCTAGAGTTTGCACAGTTTTGTTGTTTCCAATGGTGTGACGAGCTCGCACCAATGAACCCTAGGCCGCGAGCGCACCGCAAGTCACGTGACAAGAATTGACCGATGAGCTTCAGCTTGTATGGAATATTCAAATTTCGTAAGACTAATTTTCTCAGACAAACACAGAACACACAAACACTGCAGTCCTTTGTACTTTTCTTCATAAATAAAATTTGTATCAGAGAGTGACAGCAATGTTTTGTCAGTTTGTCATCCTCTGAGAAAACAGTCAATGATCGAAAAATTGTCAAGCGTTGACCGGTGTGTGGTGATAAACAGGTTGAGGACCACTGCCCTATACTGACCAAAAATGGACACATTTGTAATCTGTTCTCCACAAAAAAGTCTCACTGATTCGCCTCACAGCAATACTCACACTAATTGATAGAGTATAACAAATAACATGCAAGTAATAAATTGTAATAGCCTATATTATTTTTTCCCATATACATCAGTCTATTATTTGTGCATAAACACATCTAGATATAGTAATAAACATACAGTTTGTTTGAAAACAACATTTTTAGTCATCATTACTGCAAACTTATATAAGCGATTATATTATTAAATGTGGAGGGGGCCTTACAATATTTTCCGGGGAAAAAGGGGGTCTCAGGCAAAAAAAAAGTTGGGAACCACTGTTCTACTGTACATAATGTTTTTTTGGGGTTTTTTAATTCAACTGTATAGGATTAGTGTACTTACAGAAACCAGAAAATAAAGCATCATTTTACTCTGCTAAAGACAAAGAAATAGCAAGTTCAGTGTTTTATTTATTTATTTTATTCTTTGCGTTTTTCTCACTGTGATCTGGCCTCCTCCAACCCAAGGTAATTGGTTTTCAGGAGTGGCGGCCATGTGGAGATGAAAAACAATCCGTAAAACTCTTAACAGATGCTGTAATTACCTGAGTAGAAATGCTTCAGTAAGCTGCACTCTTCTACTTTCTGTCTTTCTTTATGCCTCTGAGGCTTCCTATTGTCTCGTATTGTCTTGCCAGCTTTACTCTTTTTTACTGTAAAAATTAATTAATAAATAAATGAATAAATGCTTAGTTCCACACAATCAGTGTTGGTACAACATGAAGGAATTAGGTTAACTTATTAGTGTTTATGCATTTAAGTTTCCCTCTAACTAACTCAAGAATTGTTATGTTTTAATTGATTTTAAATAAGTAGTTTGAACAAAGAAATGCCATTTTTGGAGTATTAACAAAACTAGACACTAGTTTTATGTGGACTCACAGAGTAAAAAAAAAATCAACGTTTTTATTGTTTATTGTATTATGCACTAAACAAATGTTCCTTTCTTTCTTTCCTTCTGTCTTTCTTTTTTCTTTCTTTCTTCATGTGTTTATTTATTTATGTATTGATTGATAGGTTGATTGTAAAAAAAAAAATCTACCCTTCTTTCTGTTTTGATTTATTTATTTATTAATTGTAAAAAAAATCTTTCTTTCTTTGTTTCTTTGTTTCTTTCTTTCTTTCTTTCTTTCTTTACTAATTAGTTGTAAAAAAACATCCTTTTTTCTGAATTAAAAATATATATATTTCTTTATTGATATATTATAAATAAATAAACATATTTCTGTTTTTCTTTCTTTCATTGACTGGTTGTAAACAAAACTTCCTCACTTTGATCCTCACTTGATTTATTGTAAAAATTAGTTATTTTTGAAACAATCCATTTATTTCTCTTTCTTTCTTTTTCTAGGTGAAAAAATAATTTGTTTGTATTTTTATTGATATCGTAAAAAAAAAAAAACTTCTTTACTGATTGGTTTTTAAAAAAAAACGTTTTAATATTAATATAAATAAATATAAATATAATAGAAAATGTATTTCTTTATTGATATATTGTAAAAAACTTTTCCCTTTTTTTCTTTCTAAATTAAAAAATATTAATTTCTTTATTGATATATTGTAAAAAAAAATACAGATTAAATAAAAATTAAAATCAGAAACAATCACTGCTTAAACAATTGAACAAAACTCTCAATCCATCCTTAAACCCATCTTTTGAATTGTTTATAATTACAAAATAAGTATATATTACAGTTTCTTTAAACAATAATATTATTAAATCAAATAGTTTAATAGATTGCAGCATTTCCGCTCGAGCTCTGGTTATATTTCAGACCCTGAAGCATACAGTACAATTAGTATGTTTTTTTTTTTTTACATCCAATCTTCAGAGGTTAGTTATAGCTAAAGGAAACGGTGATTGAAACTGCAGTGAATAATACAATAAATGCCTACGCTGAACATAAACATGTTTACAATCTGCAATCATTTCTTGAGTCTGAAGTGGCGGTGATGAATGAATTTCAGTCGCCTTTCAATCAGCGCAGGCAAAATAAACAAGAATTATGTCTTTATGCGTTATTATGTTATTTTAAATTGCCTCTTTTTTTCTTCTTCTTTTTTTCACGCTGTCTCACAGTTTAGCAGGCTGCTAAGGAAACTGAATTGGCTTTTTGCATAAAAGAGTCAAATAGATTTGTTCAAAATAATAATAATAATAATAATAATAATAATAATAGATATGACCCAGAGGTCAAACTGCTGTGGCATTTAAAGTTACAGAATCCTTTTTCTGACACAAAACATATTTAGCTGCAGCACATACTGTGAATAAAGCTACATTCATTCATTCATTCATCATCTCTCGGCTTAGTCCCTTTATTTTACGCAATGGATGCCCTTCCAGCTGCAACCTAGTACTGGGAAACACCCAAACACTGTTACTAGTACAGGCACACTCAAACACTATGGTCAATTTAGTTTATTCAATCCACCTATAGCGCATGTGTTTAGTCTGTGGGAGAAACCGTAGCACCCGGAGGAAACCCACAAGAACATGTGGAGAACATGCAAACTCCACACAGAAATGCCAGCTGACCCAGCTGGGACTCAAACCAGTGACCTACTTGCTGTGGAGTGACAATGCTAACCACTGAGCCACCATGAAGCTCCAGTTCTGAGAAAATCTTACTTTTTGTAATGCTTCCCTCTTTAAAAAAAAAAATAAAACTCCAATTTATTTACTTTTAATTTGTGAAAAGCTGCACGCAACAGAACGTCGCGAGCTCCTGCCGAGGATCTGTGTGATTAAACCCAACGGCTGGCTGGCAATATGGATTTCGACACCGCGAGTCATTTTTCACTGTTTTCTTTCTCATGCTTTGCAAGTCTGCGTTATTAAAACAATGATTTTTGGTTCACTTCACTGTGCCTGATGAGATGCAATTTATTTTTCCCCAATCTAATCCCTGAGTGCTTTTCTTAATTCTCCTTTCTTCTTCTACTCCTTCCAAGAACAAAATTGCTTTTCATTAACTTTTTCTTCTGTATAAAACATGTTGCCATTTATTTTTTATTTATTTATTTGTAAAATGTTACCCAGATCTATAGTTATACCATATACACTCTTGTTTGTTCGAACTACTTAATAAAACTGAGCTGAACCAACACCATTATTGATTTTTTTTTGTGACAAATTAATTATGTTCAATCCACTTAAATAAAAACACTGATAAGTTAACTTAATTCCTTCATGTTGTCTTAACACAAATCGATTGTGTGGAACTCAGCATTTTTTACAGTGAGTGTCTTTTGATTAGGATCTCTCTCTCTCTCTCTCTCTCTCTCTTTCTCTCTCTCTCTCTCTCTCTCTCTCTCTCTCTCTCTCTCTCTCTCTCTCTCTTTAAGTTTGAATAATTATTATTTCAACCAAATAGCAATTAGAGCCAATTAGATTCAAACTCTTGACCACAGAGAATTTTTTTACTGCAATGTTTTAGAAAGAGTTTTTGCTAAAAACATTTCAACTGTACAATGTTTATAAATGATTAAACGTTAAAAGTCTTTAAATATATCTATATGTAACAATTTTTTTTTTATATGTAACAATTTTTTTTTACTGAATTCTGTCCTCTTTATATTTATTCTATGTATATGTGTCCATTCAAATATTTTTTTGAGAAAACAGATATTTTGAGAGAACTGATTTCATTCACAACAAAAATATTTTGTCACATTATAGATATCCTTAATGACTACTAATTTCAAAATGGAAGGCAAAAATAATAATAATAAATAAATAAAATAATAATAAGTATTATTATTAATATTATAATTATTATTATTATTCATTCTTTCATTTTCTTTTCAGCTCAGTCCCTTTATTAATCCGGGGTCACCACATTATTATTATTATTATTATTATTATTATTATTATTATTGTTGTTGTTGTTGTTGTTGTTGTTGTTGTTGTTGTTGTTGTTGTTGTTATTATTATTAATATTATTATTATTATTATTATTATGTAATTTAGCCTTTCATTTTGAAATTAGTAAAGCCATTAAAGATATTTATAATGTGACAGAAAAAAATATATCTGTGGTCAAGAGTTTGAACAATAATAATAATAATAATAATAATAATAATAATAATAATAATAATAATAATAATAATAATAATAATAATAATTATTATTATTATTATTATTATTATTATTATTATATATATACACTGATAAAATATTTAATGCTTACAGATAAATTATGTTCTCTCTATATTTATTCTATCTATTATCCGTTTAAATTATTTTTAGAGAACAGATATTTGGACAGAACAGAACTGATTTAAAATAAAAATACAACATTTCTGCATTATAGATACCTTTAATGACTTTACTCAGTTTGATAAAATGGAAGGGAAAAAAAGTGTAATTATAATAACAATTGTAAAACACGCACACACACACACATATATATATATATAAATGGGAATGAAAACTGCAATTTTTTATGGAGAGAACAGACTTTATTACAAATATTTTTTACATTCTAGATATCTTTAATGACTTTATTCATATAAAAATGGAAGCTAAACCAAGAAAACTAAATAATTGTGAAAATATAAAATTGCACTGACAAAAATATTTCATATTAAAATGAAATATTTTGTCATATTATAGACATATTTACTGGTTTAATTTTACTAAACTATTATTATTTAGCATGAGTTTACTTACACTTTAACATATTATTAACAAAATATATTTTAAATATTTTAACAAACAAAATTATGAATCAGTTTTGAATTAACCTGAAAATGCCACCGACTCAAAAAAAAGAGAATTTATGTTTGCCAAATTCAATTTAAACTATTAACAATATTTTAGCTATTTTAATTTAGCTCTGAGCTGAAATGAACATATGCAACTGGGCTTTTGTTTTCCCACATACGCTATGAACAGTAAACCAATCACAACAAGCTGGCCTGGATTTAACAAATCAGAGCCGAGCACATTCTAAGAGGGAGGGGTTTACAGAGACCAAAACAAAGCATTTCAGGCAATGGATATTACCCAAAAATCAAAGCACTTTTGACCTTGAGTGGGATGTAACCCTATTACGGAGCTCTGTAAACAAAATTAGGATTCTTAATGGATATCAATTAATCAGCAACAACTGAATCTGACAGAAAACTACTAGCACAATATAAGGTGTCATCATAACAAATTACAGCATTTTATCCAGCATTTGCCACTCTTGACTAATATGATTTAAATTATGGTTTATTAAAGGGACAGTACACTCAGAAATGTACATTTGGTCATCATTTAGTTTACTTCTTTTTTACGTTGAACACACAATACATTATTTTGTAGAATGTTTGAAACGTTAGCCATTTCAGCTTATCCTGTAGACCAGAGTTTTTTAAGTTGATACTGTGTAAATATAACTAACTTATAGTGTTGTACAAGCAACTCTCTTAAGAGTGTTACTTTTACACTGAAAATATTTGGACAATATGTTTACTCAATCAGAGTTGATTTGAACTCATTTAGAGTTGAAATGGCACTCCAAATTTTGCAGTGACAAATGAAAATGACTATTGGTTTCTAACATTTTTTATAAAGATTTGGAAGCACTTAAGGGTTAATAAATAATGAGTAAAATCACATTGGCTATTCATGGTCTGCTGAAAGTAATTTGCTTGTTCCAATAAGGTGAATTTTAATAGCTGATGGTTGAGAGGAGAATAATGACTGCTCATTGTACCCATTTTTTTTTTTACATTTAAAATGCTTCTCAGATTGTTTAAAGTATAACAAAAGTTACTCCCATAATCCACGCTGAGCATTATGGGGCAAAAGCTGGATATCTTAAAAAGAGACAGTTTCTCTGCCAGCCTGGTGCGAGGAAGCGTATCAGCCGCACCATCAAACCCTGCACCTCCCTCCAGCTCTATTTCCTTTCATTGAGCTTCCGAGAGGGTGACAGAAATTTAACGCGGTGAAATCAGGCCTCTAGAGAAAAGAGTCAGAGAGAGAGAGAGAGAGTCTTTTCAGTGAGAGAACAGGGTCTCGGCAGTGTCATTATTTCCATTTCTGTGAAGCGGCGTTTTGTCAGGACGCATCTCTGTCCCGTCCTACAGCCTGACACCTGCCTCTGATAGACGCTCTTCTCTACACACCTCTGTCTTCCAGATTCGGATCAGCTCTGATAAGATAAAGCTGAGATGACTGGCTATTTCAGGCCTTTCTCACATCTAATATCAATGATGTTATGGCAGAGGCTCACAGACTGAAGTCATAATTATGATATGATGTGCATTCAAGTGGATTTAAGGCAAAAACATTGTCCATTTTGGCCTGTTTGTCTTTCTGTAAGGTTTTTTTTAAGTCATTTGTGAAGAAACAATACATCATATGCATTTAAGTGTTTGTTTTGTGACACTTCATCTGTTGCGTCTGTAGATTTCAATGACAATAGATATTTTTAAAGGCTGTTTTGTCAAAGGAGTCTTTTTTCTTCATACATATCCACTTTAGCAGCTCTTATACATCAGTGTACACAGTTTTATTCATATCTATACTCTGAAAATTAAGATTGTGGGAACTAGAAGGATGAAGTTGAATTAACTAGAAAAACTTAGTTGAATTAAGTTGCAGGAAATAGAGAAAATAAGGCTGAATAAATAAAAAAATTAAGCTGAATTAGCTAGGAAAATTAGGTTAAATTAACTAGAAGAATTGTGTAAACTATAAAAAATTAAGTTGTGAGAGCTACAAAAATTAAGCTGTTTATTTAATTGTTTTATTTAATTCAAGACACGGGAACTAGAAGAATTACGTTAAATTAAATGAAAGCTGAATTTGCTAGAAAATTTTAGTTAAATTAGCTAGAAAATTAAGTTGAATTAGCTCAGAAATTGAAGTTGCAGGAACTTAAATTAAGTAGTTAATTTAACTGGTTAAGTTAAATTAAGTGATAGGAATTAGAAAAAATGACACTGAATAAAGTAAAATTAGGGTGAATTAACTAGAAAAATAAGTTGAAGTCACGGGACTTCATTTACATTGTAAAAAATTACATTGAATAAAATAAAATGAAGTTAAATTTGCTAGCAAATTTAAGTTAAATGAACTGGAAGAATTAAGGTGTGTGAACTATAAAAAAAATTAAGTTGAGGGAAATACAAAATTACAAAGTTACTTTGACTGGTTAGGTTAACTTACGTCATGTGAATTAGAAAAAGGGTTAAATAGTTGAATTTGCGAGGAAAATTTAGTTAAATTAACTGTAAAATAAATTGTTGTGTAAGCTATAAAAATTAAGTTGCTGGAACTAGAAAAATTATGTTGAACAATAAAATTAAGTTATTTTAGCTTTGAAAGTTAAGATAAATTAACTAGAAAAATTAAGTTGAATTAAGAAGAGAAGTTAAGTTGAATCAAGTTGTTAATTTAACTAGTTATGTTAATTTAAGTCAGAGAAACTAAAAAAATTATGTTGAATAAAATAAAAGTTGAATTCGCTTTAGTAGAAAAAATGAGTTAAAATAATTTGAAAAATTAAGTTGTGTGGGGTGGAAAAAATATGTTGATTTAAGAAGGGAAATTAGGTTGAATTAAGCTGTTAATTCAACTGGTTAGGTTTATTTAAGTCGTGTGAACTAAAAAATAAATTAAAATAAAGTTCAATTCACTGAAAAAATTAAGGTAAATTAACTAGAAAATAAGTCGTGTCAACTATAAAAATTAAGTTGTGGTCTAATTGTTCAATTAGATCGCTGGAAGTAGAAAAAATAAGTTGAATTAAATAAAATTAAATTAAGTTTAATTAGCAGGGAAATGTTAAAATTAACTAGAAACAGGTTGTGTAAACAACAAAAATCAAATTTGTGCAAACTAAAAAATAGGTAGAAAAACGTTATAATAACTAGTTAATTTGAATTAAGCTGTAGAAACTTCAAAAATTAGGTTGCAGGAACAACAATAATTAAGTTAAAATAATATAAATATCAAGTTGAATTAACTAGAAAATATTAAGTTGCTGTTCTTTTTGTCTGTGTACGTATATTTTGTTTTGTCTTATTGTAAGGTGTATTGCAGTGCTGTTATGCAAGAAAAATGTCATATACAGTATATTAAGTCTAACAATAAGGTTTGTATTGTATTGTAGAAAATGTAGTTGCGGCAACTAGAAAAAAAGTTTAATTGACTATAAATATTAGATTGAATTAACTAGATAAATGAAGTTGTGGTAACTTAAAAAAATTAGTTGTGTAAACAACAAAAATTCATGTTAACTACTGCAATAACTACACTAATACAACCTTATTTCATATCGACTCCAGACATTTGACTGCAGTGTATTTTGCTACATTTAGTTTATGAGTAGAAAATTTAAAAATGTCTGACAAGTGATGAAGAAAGAGTATTTTGATGTAAATAATCATCATGAGTAAAATATAATTCCTAGCCTAAAAAATGAGCCTACTAAGCAGTAAACTCTGTCTCGCTCCATAGTTTTCTTTTCATCAATATTACCCAAAATACGTACTGTAGAGTCAACATTTACAAAGACTTAATTAGCTTATTTGTGACCGCTCTGGGTAATTTCTCACAGTTTTCTTTCTTATGCTTTGAACGACTCCTGAAATTAAAACAATGGCTTTTGGTTCACTTCACCGTGCCTGATGAGATATGACTTTTCTTTTTCATTTGCATTTAATCATTTAGCAGACGCTTTTATCCAAAGCGGCTTACAAATGAGAAAAATCACAAGCAATTCATCATCAGAAGCTGTGAGTATTTGTAAACCACAGCGATAAAGAAGCCGGAGCTGAAATTGTACCGTGTTGTGTTCATAAACATCCACAGAAAACAGAAGGGATACTGAAGTCCTGAATGCCAGTGATATTACTCTGAAACTGAAGCCACAGGTTCTGAAAATATTAAATAGTAAAGTTCATCCCAAAACAAACATTCTGTCATGAATTCATTATGATATTTATCTATTAGCTTATGCAGAGCTATCTTCTTTGTAACTTTCACTTCTGAAGCATCTATATTTTAATTCATGTGTAAAAAAGAACATTTATAAAAAAAAAATATGATTATGGGAGTACTTTTTACTGATAATACCTTGAAATTTGACATCTCTTTGCATTACTTTCCATGTCTTTTCAATTATTAAGTAGGAATACAGTAAATACAAATTGTAATAATTATTGTAAGCATCTAAATAAATTTGTTTATTCAAAATTTCACATTTGACAGTATTCAGTGTGGTACTTGACATTTTAAACATTCATTCATTCATTTTCTTTTCGGCTTAGTCGCTTTATTAATCTGGGGTCGCCACAGCGGAATGAACCACCAACTTATCCAAGATATGTTTTACGCAGCAGATGTCCTTCCAGCTGTAACCCATCACTGGGAAACAACCATACACACTCATTCAAACACATAGACTACAGACAATTTAGCTTACCCAATTCACATACCACGTCTTTGATCTTGTGGGGGAAACCGAACAAACCATGCCATTTTAAGTGAAGTTTTTTTAACTAATTTCGAGAGGAGCACGGGATATGATTGACTGCAGCTGGTCTCCTATCTACACTCATTAGTTAGCCAATCGGATCTATCCTAACTCACTATACTGTTAGTAGCCTAGCTAGATTTACTCCCTTATCTTCGTTTTCCGAAGAAACCCCCCATCCACCCCTTCTCCTCCTTTCCTCCTTTAAAAAGGGGTGCTCTCGAGAACCCCCTGATCTCGTACTTCCCTCACATGCTCTATGGACCTGGCGGGAGCCCTGGCCTCAACTATCTCCGAGCTCAGGGTTCTCTCCCGGGACAGCATACCAAACCTGTTAACCGTTGTCAACCAATATCTAAGTGTGAACTCTTGAAACATATTTTGTGAAATTTACAAGCAATTTTGAGTTGAGTAGTTCCTCTTTTTTTTCCATGTAAACTACTGTAGATATTGTCGTTTAATAATATTTTTTTATTTCAAAGTGTCAATTTTCTTTTCTTTTTTTTGTTGTCATTTGTGAAATGTATTAGCAAAATTGTGTTAAATAATTTTGTTAAAATTATTCAACATAATGTTAAAATTGTTTCTAGACCATTTTGTCTTGCCAAAACACCAAAAACATGTCAATTGTTAATATTCCTATGCAAAAAATAAAAAATTAAAAAATAATAATAGTCTAATCTAAAACTAAAAAAAAAAAATCTACATTATTTTCAGAGATAAATCTGCTCAACAGAAATAAAACTCTGCATACAGATCTGCACAAAATAATAATATTACATTTTAATAATAAAATTTTATCCACTTTGAAACATAAAAACAAAAAAATCATAATTTCTCTAATAAACAAAACTGTAAAAGGTAACATCTTATGTTGATGGTCCATTTAATAATTGGTAGACTGTCTGCTTAATATCTGTTGATACTGCTGCTAAACAGACATTTAAAAATTTGAAAGCAGCAAGATTTTTTATGGTGTAATTAGGAGTAAGTTTGTTGCTGCACTGTAAAATTAGTTGACTCAATTTTAAATTGTAAGGCTACTTGCAGCTTTTTAAACCGACTTAAACTTAAATCGACTCAAGTGCTGTACTTGGGTTAAACGTTGAGTCAACCCAAAAAAAGCTGTGCAGTTGCCTTACAATTTGAAGTTTTTTTGCAGGGTCAAACTTTATTTTAATGGTTTTAATGTTAAAGTAATTTTAATGTTGATTTTAACTTACATTGCATTTTCATGCCAGCTAATTCCCATTATATTATAAGCAGACTGTCAGGTTGGGGTTAGGATTATGTTTAGTGTAAGTTGACAGGTACATGCAAAGTGTCTTATAGTCAGTTAAATGTCTGTTTAGCAGTATCAGCAGATATTAAGCAAACAGTCTACTAATACTCAAATTAACCATCAAAATAAAATATTGCCTACTTGTTTAAAATATTAAGTTAAACTTTGTATAACTTTGAAAACTTTAAGTAAATTAGTAATATAAAATATTTGTTGTCTTGAATTTTCGTAATAATTTATTTCTCAGTGTACTTCCAATAATTGCATGCAAAATTGCAAAATTAACAAATAAATAGAAAGAAAACCTGTTACTTTTCATTTAGTAAAATTAATAAAAATGTTATTTCTGTTTTTCTACTTTCAAACTATTTATTTTTCCATAATCCTCTGAAACAAACAACCAACAACGCTATCTCATGACAATTCGTAACTTTTTGATTTATGATTGGATTTTTCATACAGTTTAGAATGATTTGCTCATCATCCAATGACAGATGGCTTTAGGGGTGTGGTTTGGTGCTATCCGCCTTTTAAAAATCCGTCCCTTTAAAAAATTCAGTAAAATAGTTACGTTTCCTCATGAGGCTGCAAACTCAGTGTATTAATAAAGCATTAGTAAATGTTGAACTACAATTAATAAATGTATTGTTCCAAGAATTGTTCATAATCGATTTAAGTAATTACCTTAACTAACGAACCTTATTGTAAAGTGTGTTTTTCAGTCATACATAAAAGATGTTCCTAAAAAAAATACTTTTGTACTTTTGTAAAAAAGAAAAACGGTCAATTTCTCCTCAATATTTTGTGAGATTTAAAAGCAATCTCTGAGTAAAAGTTGTTGCTTCACAATTATAAAAAAAAAAAGCTCCTTCAAGCCCAGAGAAGTTGACGACACTTCTGGACACTGTTAACATAGGGCTTCCTTTTGGCACAGTACAGGTTTAAATGGCATTTGTTGATGTAATTACATATAGTGGTACTTGACAAAGATTTGCCAAAATAGCCCTAAGCTCATGTGGTGATATTGCTTAAAGATAAATAACTATTTTTGATGCAATGCCACCTGAGGGACCTTGTCCTTGTCCTTTATGCACTGAAGTTCCTTCAGATTCCTTGAATCTTTTAATTATGTTATGCACTGTTGATGGTTAAATATCCAAATGTCTTCCTATTTTTCTTTAAGGAACATTGTTTTTAAACATTTCAATAATTTTCTCATTCATTTGTTGACAAACTGGCGATCCTCTGTCCATCTTTGCTCCTAAAATGCTAGACCTTTCTTGGATGCTGCTTTTGTACTAAATATTACATACAATCACCTGTTGACATCACATGCTTCAAACCACTTCATTATTTACCTGATTACTAGCCCTAAATTGCTCCTGTACCAACTTTTTTGGAATGTGTCGCAGCTTTGAATGACAGGAAAGGAAATGAAGATGACCAGACAAAACATTTAGAAATCACTACTTTCTTTTTTTATTTTGATAACTTTTTATGATTTGGGGTTGTACATGAATATGTGATTATGCACAATCCATTAAAGCTGCTCATCAACACAACCTAAAACCCTGCACTCAAATTTGCACATAAAATGCCAACATTATCCGTTCTGAAACATTGGAGCAACCCCAATTCCTCTGATTCACCCCAGGGACAAACGTACTCCTAATCACTGCCAGTAATTACATGCAAAGTTCCATTTCAAAACTATTGACGGCCGACCAGAGCTTTTAAAAGATGATCGATGGCTTGCGATAGGAACTTAATAGAAACGTATAAGGTTTCTCAGTAGAGGATAATCAACTGAATACACTAACCGGCCCGTCTGAAGAGCCCATTACACAGTAATTGCCGATAACTAATGACCAATGTGTATGAATCCTGTTTGGGAAAAAAAAGAGAGCTGTCGCTTTTGGGAAACGCAAAAACAGGGTAAAATAGGAGACATCGGTCGCCTGAAGGTCAGAGCGAATCATCAGCGGAGGCTTCAAACAGAACAGCCCTCACTCGGCCTCAATTGAGGTGCTAATAATATTCAGAAAAATGACAAAAAACACCCACTGAGAACAAAGGCTGTTCCCCTCCGTCGTCTCCTCCGTCCTTCAGTGTGGCTCACAGGGCCTGCAGGCCTCTGAAAAAAATTGAGGAGGAGAAATGACACGAAACAGCTGCTTTTAGAAATATAGATGGCGATCAAGTCAGATTACATCAGATGCAGATTTAAGGCAGGGTTAATTATGGACGCATCTATATATTACAAGTTTGGAGAGTACTACATTTTACGGGTGTTGTGAAAAATTAAAGATATTGCTTATCGGAATAAAAAAAATAGGTTTAAACTACTGTACACTACCTGACAAATGTCTTGTCACCTATCGAAGTTTTAGAACCAACAAATAATGACTTCTAGGTAATCATTTGGTATCAGAAGTGGCTTATATTAAAGGCAAAGGCCTCTCGATTAGGCTTATTTTACCAAAATAAAATGATCATGTCTTGTTTATTAATTATTTAATTAGGACAGTAAGGTCTGACTTTGCTTTTGTCATTTAACAGAAATAATATATAGAATATAAAGTCATGGTGCAGTGGAAAAAGAATTAATATTGTGAATGACGCCCATGAGCTTGCATCTATACATCTCTGCAATGACTCAAATAACTTATTAATAAAGTCATCTGAAATGGCATCTGGAGTTCATCAAGATTCTTTGGATTCATCAATGCCTCCTCCTTCTTACCCTAGACATGCTCAAAAACTATCATGTCTGATGACTGGGCTGGCCAATCCTGGAGCATCTTGACTTTCTTTGCTTTCAGGAACTTTGATGTGGAGGCTGAAGTAAGCGCTAGGGGCGCTATCATGCTGAAGAATTTGCCACTTTCCTAAACACAGAATTCCTCTCTGTGTCTTAAAGAGCACATATTTTACCCCTTTTTTATGATTTAATAAAATCATAAAAACACAGCACATCAGACAATCTCAGTGGCGCGGCAGAAATATTAAGTGTCCCAGTCGTTGCGCCACGCAGCGGTATGCATTCCAGAACTCCAAACACAAGCCTCCACAAGGGCAAACACAATGGCGCCGTGGCCGCCGAGCCGCCAACCCGAAGCTCCGCCGCGTGCACCCCGACAGAAACCCATGCCCAGAACTCCAAATACGCG
The DNA here is from genome assembly GCF_052040795.2 of Danio rerio. Lineage (NCBI taxonomy): Eukaryota > Metazoa > Chordata > Actinopteri > Cypriniformes > Danionidae > Danio > Danio rerio. The sequence continues at coordinate 10,285,887 of NC_141045.1, read as the reverse complement.
CGAGAAATGCAACAGGGTGAAGATTAAGGTAGACGCAATGAAAAGTACACATATTTGCAAAACCGACCAAAAGGTACAAGCAATAATTCCGATTACAGCGATAATGTGGAGAATATTGATCTTGTGTTGAGCACAATAAGCCTTACATATAAAAATAGAGCAAGGGTGTTCCTTTAGTGATATCGTTTTGACTCACACGCTGGAAACGGCAGACGTGAAACAAGAAACTGAGGACATGATCGTGACGCATGGCTGTCAATCAATATTGGTGGGCGGGGGGACCACTCTCCTACGTCAAGTTGTGGCCGCTCTGAAAACCGCTCCAATCGGTCCACCAATTTTATGTTGTTAAATTGAAAAAAAAAAAAATGGACTGTGTGTGTTTATATCACCCCAATTTGAAGGTCTACACACTATACTTACACATATGTCTGTCCAAACAGCTTGAAAAGTAGTTTTTTCACCATATAGGTGCCCTTTAAGTCTGCCAACGTACATGGCGAACTTACAGACAAACTGGTAACATCGGGAAAGCCATCAGTATGGAGGTAAGCGGTCAGCTGATAAGCATGAAAAGTAATGGTGTCACACCGCTCCATAGTGTTCATTTTAAAGAACATATGCAGTCATACATACTTCTTGCTACATAATTTGTGATGTACAGAAATGTATGGTGCTGCGTTTTCAGAATGAGCCTGTATTGTTTTTATTATAAAATACAATGTTGTATATATAAATTCTGATATATACACAAACCTCCCAGAATACATATATGAGTAAAAATGGGTAGTTTGATTTACGTAAAAGCTGCTTTAGAGGAGATTTGTCACTCAAAAAAATAAAAAATAAATAAATAAATTAACATAATTGAAAAAAAAAATTGCCTTTAAAATGATGTATCATAACTGAAATCTACAGACACAAATTGACAGAATGTGACAAAACAAATCTTTAAATAACATTCTACATTAGAGTGAGCACAAAAACACTTTCTGGCAAGCCAAAAAGGCCAAAATCTTTTCCTTTTTTCCTCTTTTTGCCTGCCGCGACTCATCTTAAAGTAATCACACATCTCTCCCCCTCTCTCTCTCTCTCTGTTTCTCTCTACAGTCAGATTGATTTTCAGCACACCAGAAGAGTACAAGAGTGACAAAATGGGTGAGATGCATTTTCCAATTTGTAAATTAAAAACAGCGTCTGTCCACAGGGGCCGAGAAGACGGTTTTCATTCAGATCTAATGAAAAATACATTCTGCCCTGAGCTGCTAAGTAAATATGTAGAAAAGCGTGACATGCAGAAAAGCGCTCTGTCTGTCTCTGTATCAGCATACTGATGAAGATGTCATCTGCTGCTGCATTACTTAATCTAGCTGTCATTACACTATAAAGGCTGCATGTAAGTGGCTTATATTATCTCTGCAATATATTTGTGACAAAAAAAAGCAAAGATTATGCCATGCCGACTGAAGCTTTTAGAATGTTAAAGTCAAAAGTTATACTAAGTATAATATTATAAAATACTTACGCAGAATAAATAATAAATATCTAACAGGAGCCTCTTGAATGTTAATATACAGCAGGGGCTATAAGTATTGAACATGATGCCATTTTCTCAGAAAACATTTCTAAAGGTGCCGTTGGCTTGAAATTTTCCCCAGATGTTTGTAACAATCAAAGAAATTTGATTAACTTACAAATGAAGTAATGCGTGATCATATTAAATGGCACAGGGAAAAGGTATTGAACACATGAAGGAAGGAAGGTGTAGAAAGGCAGTGAAAGCCCAGACAGCAGCTGAAATCTCTCAGAAGTTATTCAGCAACCCTCTGTCCTTTGTTAATAGGTGCGTTCAGGGCTGGACTGGGGCAAAAAAATCGGCCCTGGCATTTTGGGCCAGAGCGGCCCACTACATTCAATCAAAATGCTATCTATCTATGCACGTCCAATATTTTTATCAACTCATATTTTATAAAGCACAAAAGCCATATATATGAAATAAATACATACAAACTTTAATCTCAATTAAATTTCTGTATACTGTCCATAAAGATATTTGTTGAGTTCTAAAAAATACACTATTAATTCATTTATTTTTCTTCGCATTAGTCCCTTATTTATCAGGGGTTGCCGCAGTGGAATGAACTGCCAACTATTCCAGCGTGTTTTATGCAGCAGATGCCTTTCCAGCCCCAACCCAATATTGGAAATCACCCATACACACTCATTCACACACACACTCATACACTACAGCCAATTTAGCTTATTCAATACACTATTTACTCAGCCTATATTCAATAATAAACATAACAAAAACTGCATGCTAATGCGTGGGTAAATCTTCAAAGGGAACAGTGTACTTTATAATCTCATTCACCTCATCCTGCTTGCTGTTTCACATTCTAAACAATGAAAAAATAAGATAAGTCAAATTTGTTTCATTTTGATATTATGATTAACAGACACCAAACAGCCTCGTGTAGCTGCATATTTATATGAGCATCATCTCCACTCTGCATATTTATAACAAAACAGGGCTTAAATATAACTGCCTCCTTTCATTTTCTTTGAAAAGAACAGACTTTACCCCATCTCTTTTGCAGAATATCAGTTTTAATAATTAATAATGGCCATTATAACAATACCGTACAATAAATTTATATGATAAATGTAAGCAATCAGTCAATGTGCAAAATCAGTGTATGTGGTTACATAAATTAATACAGTATATTAGCTTATCTATGAACTCAGCCAAAACAACAAGATGAATTCAATATCACGTTTAACAACTATAGTGAGATGAGATCCAGCAGATGAACTGTCTGACATGCACTATACTCTCACCTGGGGTTTATGCTCACCCGCTGAACTACTGGCTGCAGCTCTTGGCAGAGTGTGTGTGGTCACGTGATTTGCGTTTTTAGCCGTATGGTAGAATGAACGGAGAACTTTTCAGAACCGCAGAATGAAACGGCGGTGTATTTCCCACGATTTCTCTGCGCCTCCCTTGCGTTTCTTCTCTCTGATTCTCGACTATTTTGACAAATACACACAGACAATGCACGCTCACACAGAGTCCAAAATAGGAGTTTGTGATTGGGCCAGCCCAATGTCAATACAGAAAAGAACCAATGGGCTGCAGAGTGTCACATGGGCCGTCCCGTCTGTCTGTCCGGGAAAAAAAGCATCTTACTTTCAGAGTCACAGATCACAGCAGCGTCAATTAATAAGGCAGAAAAAAATGATAGGCTGCTAAGCCTTTCATGGGCCGATCAGATCATAAGACGATGATTAGCCCGGCCCAAAAAGTACGTCGGCCCACCGGGAAAATGCCCGGTCTGCCAGATGGCCAGTCCGCCCCTGGGTGCATTCTACTTCATTCAGCGCTGCGCTGATTGATCGAAATCTGTCAAAGTGGTGCATGCTGGTTAGAAATCTTGTCTGGATTGATGCTGCGCCGACACTACGTGACTGTCACATGTGGCATCAAAGTACTGCGACAGCGCTCCGAGATCAGACGACTGATTCAGGCCGCGCAGCATCTGAAGAGTGACTGCACAAGCTCTGATGACGACATTGATATTACATGATTGGCCGAGTTTACTGCATCACAATAACCACGTGTGTTTCAGGTTTATTATTGGACAAATTCCGATTCCAAAGTTTCAAAACAAACAATTCACGTTTCATACCCTCTCCATCTTGTACACATCATGCTTATTAGAAAACTACAAATATTTTACTGCATTAATCATGTTGTGTTAAATAATCTGCTTGTTTGCCCAGGTTTATTTTCAACCTTTTTTAAACAGACTATTTATGTATATATGACATCGCGACCGGCCGATCGGCCGACCCTGTCAGGGTTGGTGAGGGGAAAGGAGCGAGGACTCAAGTGCAGGAAAATGGGGAATTTATTAAATTATAAACATAAAATAAAATGCAAAATAAACTACCCCGAGGGGGAAAACATTAACAAAACAAATACATACAAACAGGACTGGGCAGGCTGACAAGGATGAGGACTGGAAAAACAACAGGACAAGACTTCATACAACGACATGACGAACTGGCACAGGGCAGCAAAGGTGAGGGGTCTATAAACTGTAGAAAATTAACACACAAACAGGTGAACACAATTAACTAATAATGGGTTAACAAGGAGGGTGGGACAACACAATAGACGGGAGAGCGCATGACACAGAGAGACAACACAAGCCATGCGCTCACTTACTGTAACAGGACAAGAACATGCAGCCAATGAGAGAACTCATTAACCGCATGTTCATGACAACACAACACTGAAACACACGACAAAAGCACGTGACCACAATGTAAACACAGAGCCACGTGCTTTGACAAAAGACGCAAGACACAAGCACACGATGAATGAAAACACTCACCGTGCGCTCACACACGCAGCGTGCATGCTTCATCCCAGCGCCGACCAAAACCGAAACCAACAAGACTGAGACGCTGGGAATGAAACACCACGCTGCTGACAGACGAAAACACAAACACGAGTACAAGAGCGCACGCGTCTGAGGGACGCGACGTGTGAGCCCACGACGGCACGCGCGCACACAGAGACAGAAACAGGACCAGACATGAGTAGTGTCAGAGCTCTGCCACCAAAACAAGAATTTACAAAACCAAAGTGGCAGAACCCTGACAGACCCGCCCTCCTCCTTCGCGGAACCCAACCAATTTTACCGATTGACCCGCCCGCCCGCTCACTTCCCTAAACCCGAGCAACAGTTTACAAAAAGCCGTCCAAAAAAATAAAAGCCCCAATTTTTTTTTTTTTTCTACCACGTTTTCACCGCGTTCTCACCCTGTCACGAAACTCGTTCACTTAATATTTGGGATTCTGTTTTTGTCTTACCTGATTGCTGGAACCGCTCTTCCCCGAACTCAAAACCGATCGCCGTGGTCGACTCCTCTCTGCATCTCGAGCCTGCCGACGTACATGGTGAGCTGAGTGGACAAACAGGTTGCAGCGGGGAAACTCTTCACAGGGAGGTAAGGCAAGCGCGAAAGGAAACAGTGTCACACCGCCCCACAGCGTTCGCTTGAAAAAAATAAACGCGGCCGTACGTACCCCCCGGGACGTATTCCGCTGTCTCCAGAAACGTCCGCGGGACTACGTTTTCAAAATGAGCTTAGGTTGGTTATTTCTGTGAAGCCGTTTATACCTGGTCTTTCTGGTAAACTTCTACTTAAAGTATGGCACACCTATTTTAGGAATGTTCTTTTGTTCAATCTTTTCAGATTAAAGTGCTTTTTTGAAAATGCTTTCATTATCCAAAATAATCCTAATCATTGTTTAAGACTTAATCAAAACACCTTGTTTTGGGTTTTACATTATTATATATTGGAAAGTTTTATATCTATAAAATGTAAATAAATGTAAACCTATTTTTACAATATTCAAACAAGAAGTATTAGCTTTGAGTGATGTTTAAACTCCTAGAATTTGTGCTTATTGCTTTGTATTTAATACACTGCAAAAAAATGCTTTTCTTACTTTATAGATTTTTTGTCTTGCTTCTAGCCCAAATATCTAAAAATTCCTAAATCAAGAAGAATTTTTGGTCCCAATTTATATTACATGGCCTTAACTAATATGTACTTACAAAGGAATTAATAGTTTGTTAAAACGTTCTTATTGTGAAAATACATGTATTTATTGTGTACTTATGCTTGATTAAATACCTGTATGTAATTACATTTGTAATTAACTTTTGTAATTACATTTGTAAATACACTGCTGATCATTCCCTACACCTTAACCCACCCTTAAACCTACCCACACCACCAAACCTGTCCCTAACAACCCCTATCCCAACTCAAGAGCACCACAAGTGTTCTCAAATACTTTATGAACAAAGTAAGTACATTATATTTATTTTTTGATGTAAGTACATAGTAGTTAAGGACACTCAATATAAAGTGGGACCGAATTTTCTAGACAAGCAAAACATATTGTCTTGTTTTGGGAAATAATATGCCAATATTAAGTGAGTTTTTACTTAAAACAAGCAAAATAATCTGCCAATGGGGTAAGCAAAATAATCTTACGTCAAAAGAAAAAACAAGATTATTTTGCTTACCCCATTGGCAGATTATTTTGCTTGCCTAATCTCGTTGATCACCAGCTGCAGCTGTGCTTCACGTCGAATGCACCTATTGTAAATTAACATCAGCTGCTTCAGTCCAACATCTACATTATCAGGAGGATGAAGATAAAACCAGGGTGGACGTTTTAGCAAGACAATGATCCAAAACACAGCCAAGGACACTTTCAAATGCTTTCAGAAAAAGAAAATCAAGCTGTAGAATGGCCCAACCAATCACCCGAATCCAATATAAGATGCAAATAAATTTACTAATGCATTATCAACATCCAAATTCATGCTTAACATTAGTTAGAGCACCATGAGTTAACATGACCTAACAATAAACAACTGTATTTTCATTAACTAACATCAACAAATATTGTAATAAACAATTTTTTCATGTTAGTAAATTCATTAACTAATACAGCCTTATTGTAAAGAGTTACCCATTTCTATTTTAGACTGTCATTAATCAGATGTGACATAAACAAAATGCCATTTGTTATTTAAAAGGGGAGAGCGGCTACTCCATATGAACACAGCTGTGCATTTCAAGGCACTCCATCAGGCCTTTAAGAGAAATATGTGACTCAGCACATTTGGTCTTCGCTCGAGTGCAAACAACGAACGCAGGGATGAACCGCCACATGCCTTCATGCCATATGAAGGAGGTCTTTCCATGAAAATGAGCACACTGGCAAATCTAGAGCAGAGTTTGCTACTGGCAAAGCAGCATCTTGTAATCTGTTATAGGGAAACGGGGGTGTAACGCTGACAGGACGTCCCACCACCCCCACCTCCCACATAAATGTGCTTGAATCAGTTACTTTTGGTCCACTTAAATGTTAATACATACATCCAAGCGCGAATGTTTATAGATCTACGCCACCTCATAATGCTGAGGAGAACATATTTCCTGGAGACCGAATCGATAAACATGGTAAAGACTTTAAAAAGGCAGCAATCCCGATGTATTTACATTCATTTGATCTGGTACACAAAATATCCTAAGGGGAGACTTTAATTAATACCGTACGCCCCAAAACTGCTGCACTCAGGTTTGCATAAACATGGAAATTAAAGCAGCATGATGCTCGGAATCAAAGAGGAAAACTCAGACTTACTGCTGACCTCGTGGACAGCATCTTCCAAGATCAATGCGCTCATCTCACCGACTTTCTGGTCCTGTGTGTTTTACAAAAAGTATGGAGCATATAATTGAGCCACTTTTAATTTGTCCTGGATGAAAGAACACTGTGGCCAGACTAAGCTTATATAAATACACTTGTATAACATTATAATATAATAGATGGATGAGCGGACTGAAGATTAGATGATTGATTGTTTGGATGGATGGATGGATGGATGGATGGATGGATGGATGGATGGATGGATGGATGGATGGATGGATGGATGGATGGATGGATGGATGGATGGATAGAGAAGGATGATGACTGGATGAAAAGCGAATCAATAGACGGACGAACGGATGGATGGTAACAGGATGGAAATGGAAAGATAGATGGATGAGATGGACAGAAGGATAATCAATGGATGAATAGTTGAATGTTTGGATAGACTGAATGATTGATGGATTGATGTTTGAGTGGATAGACAGATGGCTGGACAGAAGATTAAATGAAAGATTAATTGGATGGATGGATGGATGGATGGATGGATGGATAAACAGATGAATGGATGGATGGATAAATGGATAGAGACAGATAGCTGGATGATGGATGGATGGATGGACAGAAGAGTAGATAATTGATTATTTGGATGGATGGATGGATGGATGGATAGAGGGATGGATATAGGGAGATGGATAATTGATGGATGGATGGATAGAAGAGTAGATAAATGATTATTTGGATGGATAAATGGATGGATGGATGGATGGAGCATTAGACGATGGATGTTTGAGTGGATAGACAGATGGATGGATGGATGGATGGATGGACAGAAGATCAGATGAGTTTTTGGATGGATGGATGGATGGATGTGGAATTACTGGATGGATGGAGATGAACGGGTGGATAATAGATGAATAAATAAATGGATGGATAGAGACGGACAGATGGGCGGTTGGATGTATGTGTGGATGGAAAATTAGATGATGGATGGATGGATGTTTGAGTGGATAGATGGAAGGACGGAAGGACAGAATATTAGATGATTGATTATTTGGATGAATGGATGGATGGATGGAGATGAACAGATGGATAACTGATGGAAGGATAAACGGATGGATGGATGAATGGATGGATGGATGGATGGATGGATGGATAAATGGTTGGGTGCATGGGTGGGTAAAGAATTGCTGGATGGATGGATAACAAATTGATGGAATGATGATAATGATTAATTTTACAATTAATTAAAAGTATACAATTGAATCTGAATAAATGCTAAAATGGAAGTCAACACCAAACTCTCCTGAAAGCATCTGTTTACCCAGTCTATGTTCGCATGAGTTGCTGTACACGAAGATCCACTGTGACATCACTACATGGAGAAGGTGGAGCTCATGAATATTAATTAGCTTCTGCCGACATTGCTATGTAATCTCCCTAGAACATTCAGTCACACTGAATTAATATTCTCTACAGCTGGACATATTTACAGACTGCCTTGCAATGACGTGCTCCAGAGCCTTCCCAACTTTTTTGACTGCCATTTTATGCACGTTTTTTAATACTTATATTTAAATGTAACAAATACAAATGAAAGAGTTCTAGTAACTTTATTTTTATACACATTTTGCTAAATATAACATTAGTAAATTAGTATAGTAGCATTAATATATATATATATATATATATATATATATATATATATATATATATATATATATATATATATATATATATATATATATTAGTTAGTATATAGTATTAATATATATAGCAGTTATATTTATAGTTATAGTGAATTATATTGGAACTGTGATTTTGAAATTGCTTAATGTACAAAAATGATAAAAGCAAAAAAATATATAAGAAAACAAAAGAAAGTAAACCTAAATAAGACAGAAAACAAGCAAAAACAAAAAGATTACATATTAATACTAAAAAAAAGACCATTCAAAAGTAAAAGCCCCCTAGAGCTTGCTATTGTTATGGCACTGATAGAGTGATTAAATGTGTTTTCTCACCACCGTACTGTACTTCTGTCTTCTGAAGGAGGAGCCAATTTCCAGACCTTCATTTTCCCTTCCTTTTTACGACAGAGCCACTCAGTCATAGTCATCTCTCTCTTACTCTCCCGGTTTCATCTTTTTTCCATCTATCTATCTTTGTCTCTCTGTCTGTAGTTGACTTAGACTGTGAGTAAAAGATGTTCAGATGCAGTTTGTTTCTGTCAGGTTTGATTAATGACCGGCAATAACATTATAGCTTACATGGACATGGCAGAATGCATCTCTACTACGGGCAATCGATAAATCAGCCATCCGCCGCCAGGATTTACAAGCTCTTTGAACTTGTGCAACTCCTCATAATTCATATGCAGATTAATAGAATTATGTCATAAATGTATGCCGCATGAGTCCATCGACTCGAATGGCTTTAATGGGTTGTGTTTGATCATGTGTAATCAGGTAAGCAAGCCATGTTTAATGACTTACAGTATATGACAGGAGTGTGCAATACTGTAAACTTAGATTTATGAATCTACAGGAAAGATTCTTTGACCACCACTATCGCCAGTTTAGACAGAATCGCCAGTTTAAAGAACAAAGTTATTATTATTTTAATAATTTTTTTTTTATCTTGCTTATTTAAGTGGTAACAAAATAGACATGAATGAATGTAGAATAAAAAGTAAGGTTAGACAACAATGCAAAAAGCAGAAAAACAAAATGCAAAGCAAAGAAGTTCTGTAAACTGAAGCAAAATATAAAAACAAAGCAAAAAAAAAAAACAATGCAAAACAAACCAAAACAAAAAGGTAAGCAAACCAAAATAAATAAGTATTAAGCAAAGCAAAATAAAGTAAATCACATCTAAGCAAAACAAAACAACCAAACAAAAATGAAAGAAAAACAATTAAGTAAAATAAAATAAAAGTAAAAAATAATGCAAAGCAAAACAAACCAGCTAAGCGAAAAAAAAAAATCTTTAAAAATATAAATATAAAGCAAAAGCTAAATAAAATAAAATAAAAGAACTGCCAAACAAAGCATCAAGGCACAGAAAAATTCTGTAAAGGAAAGTTAAAACATTTAAAACAAAAACAATTCAAAGAGCAAAGAAAAATGTTAAAGTAAAATCTAAACCAAACAAAGCAAATCAAAGCTAAGCAAAACTGAACAACAAAGCAAAAATAAAATAAAATAAAATAAAATAAAATAAAATTAAATTAAATTAAATTAAATTAAATTAAATTAAATTAAATTAAATTAAATTAAATTAAATTAAATATTTAAAATGAAAAGTAAACACATTTCAAACAAATCAAAAACAAAAACTGAAACCAAACTAAAACTGAATTTAAACAACAAAGCTAAGCTAACAAAGCAACAACAACAATCAAAACAAAGCAAAAACTAAAGCAAAAAAAAAAAAAAAACAAGCTAAACAGCAAATAAAAACAAATGATTAAAAATAATGTTAAGCAAAGCAAAATTAAATTAAATAAAAAACTACCAAACAGAGCATCAAAGCACAACAAAGTCTGTAAAGGAAAATAAAATCATTTAAAACAAAAACAATTCAAAGAGCAATGAAAAAACTATACAAAAAGTAAAATCTAAACCAAACAAAACAAATCAAAGCTAAGCTAAACAGAAAAACAAGGCAAAAATTAAATAAAATAAAATGTAAAGCATACACATTTCAGACAAATCAAAACAAAAACCAAAAACAAAGCAAATCAAACCAAAACACAAAACTAAAACTAATTCAAAACAAAAAGCAAAGCTAACAAAGCAACAACAACAATCAAAACAAGGCAAAAACAAAAACAATGCAAAGCAAAAAAAGCTAAGCAAACATAAACAAATATTTAAAATAAATATTAGGCAAAGCAAAATAAGATCAACAAAATAAATTAAAAAACTAAGCAAAAAAAATTTTACCAAACAAAAAAAAAAAAAAAATCAAAAGCAAAGCAAAGCAAAAAAAAAAGAAAAAAAATAAACAAAAAAGAAATGTACAAAAAAATCTAAACCATACAAAGCAAATCAAAGCAAAAAACAGCAAAGCAAACATCAAAATAAAAAAATTATAAATAAAGTTTATAATAATAAAAAATAAATTAAATACATTTTAATTGATTATTTTTTATTACCTCAAATGAATATTTGTTTAGTTTATTTGTAATTTATTTTAATTTAATTTGTTTTAGGTTATTTTATATAAAACAAAATACATTACAAAGTAAAACAAAAAGCAAAGCAAATCAAACCAAAACACAAAACAAAAGCTGAATTGAAACAACAGAGCAAAGTTAACAAAGAAACAACAACAACAAAAAACCATCACAAGGCAATAATAAAATCAAACAAAAGTAAAGCGAAGCCAAACACCACAGTAAAGCAAAAGTAATAAACTAAAAAGAAAAAAAGCTCCTACAATCTGCAATTGTTTCAATCACTTTTGAAAGACTATTTCTGAATATGAGCTTAGTTTTGATTCCATTTACACTTTGTTATTCTTTTATTGCAGTTAAAGGGTCATCAAGAATGCATATTAAAGTACAAATATCTCTTTTTTTTTTTCAATGGCACATTCTTGCAGACTTTGCACTGGTCACATCACTGAGATTGAAAGCATTTCATATATTTCAGCTGCCTTAATGAATGTTCTTCTTAAAATACTAATGATTATATCCAGTGCAGAATCAAACTACAGAGATACAAGGTCAGACTGCAAAGAAAGTGTATGTGGTTTGTTAAAAAAAAAAATAATAATAATAATAAAGTACAAATCCACCTCCACAAACTCTACAGTAGTTGCTTGCTTTTTAATTCCTTCCGACTTCCTTCAGCTCCCCCTCCTTTTTCTCCCATAAGATTTACCAGCGTTTTCATATTCATCGTTTGCTGATTCTTACAGTATCTGTTTGAAGCATCAAAGGTAGGCGACGGAAGCACAGAGGAAGGTCAAACTGCGATGAAGTGATTAAAAAAAGGCTTGAATAAAAAGGAGACTCTAATGACTGAAGGCTAAAGGGACGGGTCGAGTTCCTCAGATTCGCCTTTGGTCTAAGCTGTTGCATGGAGTTTCTAATATTGGCACACTTAATAAATAGGAGTAATGAAGAATGTCTTTTTGATCTGTTGCTCAAAATAGTAAAACATTTGCTCTGCTCACATTAAAAAGCAATCAAAGACAAACAAAGCACAGTAGTGAAAAGATAAATGAATATTTATACACAGTTGAAGTCAGAATTAGTAGCCCCCTGTTTATTTTTCCCCCAATTTCTGTTTAACGAAGAGAAGATTTTTCAACACATTTCTAAACATAAAAGTTTGTTCTGTAGACGGTCAAAAAATATTGCTTAAAGGGGCTAATAGTTTTGACTATAAATTGTTTTTATAAAATTAAAAACCGCTTTTATTCTAGCCGAAATTAAACAAATAAGACTTTTTCCAGAAGAAAAAATATTATCAGACATACTGTGAACATTTTCTTGCTCTGTTAAAAATCATTTGGGAAATATTTAAATTTCATCAAAGGGAAGCAAATAATTCTGAATTCAACTGTGTGTGTGTATATATATATATATATATATATATATATATATATATATATATATATATATATATATATATATATATATATATATATATATATATATAAGCAAAAAAAAAGCAAATCAAAAAAATGCAAAACAAAGCAGAACAAAAATTAAACTAAACAAAAAATACAAAACAAACCAAAATGCAAATCAAGAAACAATGCAAAGCAACACAAAGCAAAGCGCAAAACAAAACGCAAAGCAAAATAAAACTCAAAGCATAACAAAATGCAAAGCAAAACAAAACACAAAACTAAACAAAAAGCAAAAAACAAAGCAAAACACAAAACAAGAAATAAAAGAAAGTGAAAAACAAAACATTTGAAACACCATAACAAAATGGAAAACAAAACGGCAAGTAAAACAAAACAAAGCACCAAGCAAAAGAAAATGCAAAGCAAAACAAAACAAAGCACCAAGCAAAAGAAAATGCAAAAAAAAACTAAACAAAGCACCAAGCAAAAAAAAAAAAAAAAAAACTAAAAAGAAAAACAAAACAAAGCACCAAGCAAAACAAAACGCAAAGAAAATCAAAACAAGAGGCAAAACAGCAAAGCAAAGAAATCTAAAATAATGGTTAAGCAAAGCCAAACAAAGCAAAATACTGTAAAGGAAAACGCAAAGCAAGGAGCAAAGAAGATTAAAACAAAACAACAGAGCAAAACAGAAAAAAGAAAAGAATCCCAGCTAGATAACTGCAAAAGTTTGTTGGTTTTTGGAGTCCAAAAGTCTCTAAAAATACAACTGAATCCACCACAAATTTTTTAAGAAGAGTTACAAGAAAAAAACCCTCTTCTCTCATCCAAAAACAATCTCAAGCGTCCTCTGGATTTTTGTTAATATTTTGGAAAAAAGATCAAAAGGTTAAATTATAAACATTTTTTCCCATAGCCTTCTTTGCTCAAGGGTGCCAATATTTGTGAAGGGCACTGTTGGGTCAGTTAAGTGTGTGATTAACAATACAGAATCTGCTTCAATAAAAATTACCATCATGAGATTATAATCAGACGAGACAAAGGAGAAACCGAAAGAGAAAAATGGAAAGCAGACTTTCCCTCTGCACTTTAATTGGTAGACGTCATTTAATGAAAAGCAATGCACTTCTTTCATTTGTCATTCTCATGTGTTATAATGAGTGACGATGCAGTATTAGAACGCCTTATTTTAATGTTTTGTCAGTTTCAAATATTTACATGGATCCATTTGTGGTTAAGTCTATCATATCTTTTTTTTGCAGCTTGTTTTCCATTCCTTTTAATCATAATAGAAACGACAATGTATAATATGGCAGACTGAAACATGGTCATATATAGGGCTGGGCCAATAACAATATTATATCAAATCGAGATAAAATTTATGTCAATAACAATGATAAGCTCTGGACTTTTTCACTCTATATTGATCTAAGAGCCAATCACACAGCAGAAATGTGCAACACTGGGAATCTAAAAGTGTGGTGATATTAAAGATGTAGCAAATTTTAGTCCACCGAAAAATTATCGGCCGAAAATATGGTATGCCATTTTTGTAGCTTCAGTCATTGTTGGGGTACTCTTTTAATTCTCGAAGCGATAACAACTTATATCAAAATATATATTGCTATCGTTCAAGATGGAAAATAACTATTGAGAGTGCATTTTTGACATATCTCCCAGCCCTAGTCATATATAGTCATATATAACCCCTCAGGTTAAGAGTCTGGGGGTCATCTTCGACAGCACCCTTTCATTTACTGCACATGTTAATGTCACTCGGTCCGCCTATTTCCACCTTCGAAATATAAATCGTTTATGTCCTTTTTTCACACCTCATTCATCTGCAATTCTTGTTCATAGTTTAGTCACATCACGTTTAGATTACTGTAATTCCCTTCTGTTTGGCCTAGCACTCTTCATAAATTACAACTGGTGCAAAACGCTGCAACCCGCATAATCACAAAAACTCTGTCACGTCACACCCATTCTACAACAGCTTTACTGGCTTCCCATCCTTTTCAGAATTAATTATAAAATACTTCTTATCACTTTTAAAGCCATCCACAATCTCGCTCCTCCATACCTTGCTAATCTTGTTCATATTGCCACACCTTTTTGAACACTCAGGTTTTCTTCTTCCATTCACCTCACTGTTCCCTCTGTCCACCTTGTCACCATGGGAAGCAGATCTTTCAGCCACTCTGCTCCTCAGCTTTGAAATTCACTCCCTTCTGATCTCCGTAATTTAGACTATCTTTCTCAATTTAAATCCAAACTCAAAACACATCTGTTTAGAACAGCTTATTCTCTTTAACCTGACTGTATTTTTAAAGTTTGAATTGGTGACTTTGAGTGTCATGAAAGGCGCCTTTAATTAAAATGCATTATTATTATTATTATTATTATTATTAGTCATTTTATTGCATAGTACATCATACTAGGGCTACACGATAAATCATTTCAGCACCGATATCGCAATGTGCACATCTTTAATACTCACATTGCAGTATATGCAATGTTGAGTCTGCATTATAGTTGATCAGACACAATTCAGAACACATGAGGTTTGTGGAGTCACTGCAGAATTTAACCATAATAGAGCAAGAGATTATCATCTGTATTTATTTATTTATTTATTTATTTTGTACTATTTAAATTTAATGACTTTGAAGTATTTAGACACAAAAATAGCAACATTTGTAACTTTAAATAAAATAAATTGTATTTAATCATACAATCACCGGCCACTTTATTAGGTACATCTTATTAATACCAGGTTGGACCAATTTTTGCCCTCAGAACTGAATTAATCCTTCAAAGCATAGATTCAAGTTACTGGAAATATTCCTGATATTTTGGTCCATATTGACATGATAGCATCACGCAGTTGCTGCAGATTTGCCGGCTGCACATCCATGATGCAAATCCCCTGTTCCACCACATCCCATAGGTGCTCTATTGGATTGGCATCTGGTGTCTGTGGAGGCCATTTGAGTACAGTGAACTCATTGTCATGTTCAAGAAACCAGTCACGAGATGATTCATGCTTGTGCAAATTAATATGGACCAAAATCTCTTATTTTAATCTCTAATATTTTCAGTACTTTATTGAATCTATGCCATTAAGGATTAAGGCAGTTCTAACGACAAAAGGGGATCCAACCCGGTATTAGCACGGTGTACCTAATAAAATGACCAGTGAGTGTATGTGTGTGTGTATAAATATTTATTTTATTTATTTATTTTTTTACTTTAAGATAAGTGTTGTTTCATAGTTTTATGAAAACTTTGATGAAACATTTGATCCACTTCAAATGTTGACCTCTATAATTCACATCCAGATGCAGCAAAATACACAAATAAATGAATAAAAATAAAAAGTTTCAGTCAATTATAACCTGAGGTCTAGAAGGACAAACAAGTTCTTTATGAACTCAAATAAAACTACAAAATCTACCTTAATTACTATAATCCATTGATAACCTCTCTGTAGGACTAATTTGATCTCCTCTCAAGCTGGTTGGTCAAAAAGGCGCCAATCCGAGATTCAAAACCCAAGCATGAGCCAATCAGCTGTAGTTTAAAGGAACAATGATACTGCAGATGAACTGGATGGCAGTGGTTGAGATTACATACAGCTTTTCTCTAGGAGAAAGAGAGAAGACGACACTGCGGCTGATTACATGAAAGAGGAGCTATTGTTCCATGAATAGAAAAATCGATTTGATTGAGACTGAATTCACTCTTTGATGGCTTCATTTTCCTTTACAGTGAGCCAGATGATGAGCCTGTTCTCATATACTGGAGAATGATGGGAAATGAAGCCATCTATGTACTGTGTAAGAGAGTACAGTAGCTCTGTATTCCATAATGGAATATGTATAACATTAGCCTATAAAAAAAAACAGAAATGATACTACAGCTTAACGGCATGGTTCGATCAAAAATCTAAATTGGTGGTAAATTACTCACCCTCAGGCCATCCAAATGTAGTTTTTTTTTTCTTCGATAGAACATTTTTAGCTGAAATTGTGGTCCTTGCTGATTCATAACATGCAAGTCATTGCTTACTGGCCATTTAAGAGTTGTGAAAATACGTACACCCAAAATAAAATGCCTTCTGATGACACATGGAGGCCTTATGCAGCAGAATAAACCGCCAACTTATGCAGAATATGTTTTACGAAGCCAATGCCCTTCCAGCTGCAACCCATTACTGGGAAACACCCATACATTCTCATACACTACAGCTAATTTAACTTACCCAATTCACCTATTCTGCATGTCTTTGAAACCGGAGCACCCGAAAGAAACCCAGGTGACCACGGGGAGAACATTAAAACTCAGAAATGCCAACTGACCCCCCGAGGCTCGAACCAGTGATCATCTTGCTGTGAGGTGACAGCGCTACCCACAGCACCTCCATGCCGCCAAATGTGGCATTATTTACAACATTATTTGACAAATCTGTAGAAAAATTCGGGATATTTGATCATTTTCTGAAAACAGTTTGTTATGTGTGCAAAAGTATGTTCATGAATTTATGGTTCATAAATGAAATTTGATTATAAGATGTGTTTCTGAATATCCAAATGTACTTTTTGGAGCAAAATAAATAAATAAAAGTGAAAAATAAGTTTTGTGAGAATTATCTTTCTGTCTGATGGCTTGCTTTATATGAAATGATAACATTATAAACATCTGAAAAAAGTCAAATAGTGTATAAATTGCAGAAATGTTTGATTGTTACCGACAGGCCTAATTTCAGCATATTTATGCATTTAAAACCACTCTTAAAAACAATATCAGCTAGTGATTATTTGAATAATGCTTGTCAATATGACTCAATACGATTATTTTTAAAAAAAAAACAATGGACAAACTAAATACTAATAAGCCTATTAGAGCATCTTAATCAACATATCACTCAATCACTGAATTTCCTTCAGCTTAGTCAAGGGTTGCCACTAGGCATGGGACGATAACCGTTTTCAAGGTATATCGTGGTTTGGAAAAGTCGAGGTTTTAAAACCGCCAAAAATTTTTGTTATACCTTTCCTAAGGTATATGTGAGATTTTTTTGTTTTGTTTTTTAGAACAGCAGAATCTCCATCATTAAAGACATCAAAAAATGCTGTGTTAAATTATAAAGAAATTTGTGTTTTTTGAAACTAACGAAGACAGCAGAAGTCAAAGATTGATTTTAATTATTTAACCTGACATGTTTACTGTCCCAAAATATTTTAAATGTTTCTGAAGATAAAAAATATTGTGTTTAAAGGAAAAAAAAGTTATCGTTTTTTTACATAGACACACAAAAGGAATATATTTTAAGTAATCACAATACTGTGAAGGTTATCATACCAGCCCATGCCTAGTTGCCACCAGTATAATTTTGTTGACGAAAAATTTTCATCATAAGTTTTGTGACGAACAAGTTTCTACCGATGAAAACGAGATAAATAATCAAAATTAAAAATGAAGTAATGATGATGTCTAAGACAGCTATATTAAACATACACGGACATTTTCCTTGACTATTAAAAACGAGAGGAGAATGGGATTTAGGGACGTTATTTGGAAAATATCCAATCAGAATTAATCATGGTGTGTGATGTGTGACGCACACACGCACATTTAAAAAGTAACATCATCCATAGGGGTATCTGTTGGATTGAACTAACGAAATGGCAACTGCTGAGAGAAAAACAAGATTCACGTTTGATGTCAGACAAAAAGACCACAAACCGTAGGCCTACAGGGAGCTAGCTGATAAAAACTAAAATTATTCATTTTCTTTTCAGCTTACCCTACTGAAAAAACTTATATCAGCCTAGGCTTTTTGGTTGGTTTTAGCTGGTCAAGCTGGTTTTAGCTGGTCATCTCCCAGCCTGACCAGCTAAGACCAGGCTGGAAATGGCCGGAAACCAGCCTGGAAGTGGCCAAAAACCCTCTAAAACCAGGCTGATCAACCAGCTAAAGCCAGCCAACCAGCTTAGGCTGGTTTAAGCTGTTTTTTTCAGTCCCTTTATTATTCTGGGGTCGCCACAGCGGAATGAACCGCCAACTTATCCAGCATATGTTTTACGCAGCGGATGCCCTTCCAGCTGCAACCCTTCACTGGGAAACATCCATACACACTCATTCACACACATACACTATGGACAATTTAGCTTACCCAATTTACCTACCGCATGACTTTGGACTTGTGGGGGAGCACCCGGAGGAAACCAACGCCAACACGGAGAGAACATGCAAACTCGACACAGAAACGCCAACTGACCCAGCCGAGGCTTGAACCAGCGACCTTCTAGCTGTGAGGGGAATGTGCAACCCACTGTGTCACCGTGCAACCTAAAATTATTCCGAAGACTAAAATATGACTAAAATGGAGTTTTAGTGAAAAGACAAATACTAAAATTAAAACTAAATCAAAATTTGCTCTCAAAATGAACACTGGTTCATTCTGCAGGCAATGAACCACCAATTACGCTGGCATATTTTTTACACTACAAATGCCCTTCCAACTAATCACTGAGGGGAGAGACTACACATCAGTGCTGGAAAACACACATCCTCTGCAGTGAGTAAATGAATGAATGAATGAATGAATGAATGAATGAATGAATGAATGAATGAATGAATGAATGAATAAATGAACTAAATTAATTGTTTTATTGGACCATGTCAACATAAAATAGTAATAAAACTCACATTGGTGGTACAACACTGAATAAAGCACATAATAAGCAAATGATGTGAACTTAGTCGTACTATGTTGTTATTTTTAGCCGCGACGTCGCAGAAATTAAACATTTCTTATCAAAAACAAATTTCGCGCGTCACCGTCACGTGTATAGTCACAAGATGGCGCCAAACAGTCAATAACAGCGGTCAAAGTTGTTATAAAGTGCCCGGATAAATCTGCTGTATTTAACTTAACATACATTAAAATGTCTGAATTAAGTACATTTCTGAGATATAAAAGCTACAATTATAAGATGGCCTAAAATAAAATACTACAAGGGACAATTCTGAGTAAATAAGCTCCTAGACTGAACCTGAATGAACTCAATACAGTCGACCTATAGGAAGTGCAAGTTTCTGTCTCAAGAACTCAAACTGGCTTATTCTTTTCACTTCTCTTCTCTTTTCTCTTGTCTCACCTTGACTCTTGGAGAGGTGAAGCCTGAACGAGGGAGAATCAAGCCCCGCATTTGCATTTACCAAAAAGCCTGTGTGATGAAGTGCTCTGACAGACTCGTGCACTTATGGCTGAAAGCAAATATAACTCACACTCACAAGCAGCTGACAAACACACACACACATACACACAAGCCTGATTCTCACAGGCAGCTTTATAACAACTGGCTGATTTAGATGAAGACGCAATCTGATTTCAGATCAGCCATGAAAAACAGCCCTAGCTGCAGCAAAGTTCATTATTTCCACATTTACTTCTTACTTCAACATGGCTGTGTTATGAATAGTAGGCTATACTAGTAGGATTAGGTTATGTAAATATGAAAATAAATATAGAGTAAAATAGTTTTTGTAGTTTCATGAGTAGAGATGGACAGTAAGACAATACTTACTCTTGATATGGTTGATAAATATATAAATTATTTAAAAAAAATTACATTTTGTGTAACTTTACCACTACTATAGTATAAAATTATAAAATAAAAATTCCTTTAAATGTTATCAAATTAGTATTTTATTAGATTAGAATAAGTGAACGTCCATTCATTCATTCATTCATTCATTTCCTTCAGCTTAGTCCCTTTAATCATCAGGGGTCTCCACAGTGGAATGAACCGCCAACGTATCCAGCATATGTTTTACAAAGCAGATGCCCTTTCAGCTGCAACCCAGTAATGGGAAACATCCATACACACTCATTTACACACACTATGGCCAATTTAGTTTACTTAATTCACCTATAGCACGTCTTAGGACTGACAACCGGAGCATCCAAAGGTATAAGTGAATGTTAGCATATGTAATTTATAAGTAAAAATAAGGAAAAAGTTCACACACAATCACATTCATTTAAAAGTTGACCAATAAAACATTTCAAAAATCTATAAGTTTTCAGTTATGTATTGCTGTGACATTCATTCGCGATACAGTATGAGATGCACGTGACAGATTAATTGGAACCATGTTATTAAAGGCAACTGTTAAACGATCATATGAATGCTAAAATTTGAAAATATCCTGTGCATATAAATAAAAAAACAATAATAATTTATTTTAAAATGGACACTCACCGGCCACTTTAATAGGTACACCTTACTATTACTGGGTCGGACCCTGTTTGCCTTCAAACCTGCCTTAATCCTTCGTAGATACAGGAAATATTCTTTAGAGATTTTGGTCCATATTGACGTGATAGCATCATGCAGTTGCTGCAGATTTGTCAGCTGCACATCCATGATGCGAATCTGCCATTCCACCACATCCCAAAGGTGCTTTACTGGATTTAGGATCTGGGGACTGTGGAGGCCATTCGAGTACAGTGAACTCATTGTATGGAACAAAATCAATGCCTAAAGTCTTGAATTAAAAAGCTTGTTGAATATCACAAACTGAAAAAAATAATACACCGTATTAACAAGTTCTTGCATTTTAATGACTTGAATTCCAGGGTTTGTATTTTTAGGTCCTGAAATTTAACATATCTGTTTATTTAAGCTGTGAATATTTCAACAAAAAATATTTCAAACACGTTTTCATACTTAAAAATTCAATAATTCATATTCAATTTTCAGATTTCACTTACAAAATATTCAATACCCTTTAAAAATACGATGTATAATATTCAAAAGGTCATTTTCAGTTCATTTTATTTCAGTTCTAATATTCGCTTCCATAAATTCAGTGGATCAAATTCGACTGATAAAATTCAACTTTACATCCGGGAACTGCAGGAGAAGCAATAGATTGCAGAGTGAAGATCGCCAGCTGCTCTAGCTTTCACCAGCAGGTGGAGATGGAATAATGTAAGATTTTTAACCCAGTAAACAGGTGAGAAAAAGGCTAATAAAGGCAAAAAAGTAGCATTTAATTTTAATATCAATGCCTTGGACATTATAAATAATAAAAAGTATGAGTAAAATGAGTAAATGAGGTTTTAGTCATCTATATTTGCCCTTATGTGACGGAAGCCAGCTGGTGATCGCGTAAAGCTGACTCCTTGGATCCAGGGACAGACGTTGTTCTGCAATCTTATCGGAGCTTGTCTCCCATGCTGGCTCGTTACCTGCTCGGACCGGTGCGGTTACTTGCACATAAACCATCTTTTGATGAATATGATGTTAAGGGCTAAGAACAATTACGAACAAAGATTTTCAAAACCAGAGAGATTTTATGAGAATGTCACAAAACAGTTTACTTGGAAATGTTAAACAGAGTTCAGGTATGATTTAAGGTTGGTTATGGATGGGGCATCTGATTTAAAATAATTTAATATAATGTGCGAATGCATTAAAGGAGCGTCTTCAGTTGTTCACACAGAACCGTCTAATATGGCATAACTATAAGGAGTAATGTTTGCGCTGTTTAAACGCAGCTATGTCAGGATTGGGATAGGTTATACATTTTCATCATTTAAAAACCTATAGGCGAAAAAAAGGTATGAACGCAAAAGTGGCAATGTCGCAGCCAATGATAAGTAATAAAATGAGTCGCCTGTGGTTTGATAATAGGCAGTTGTAACTGACTTTAATTTGTTTTCAGTATTAAATAAGAAAACCGTTATTTATAACTTTGCAGCGACCGTTTGTATTTTATGATTAGCAATTTGATATTTTTTGCAGTTATTAAACATATAAACTTATTTAAACTGGTTTAAATTTAATATAGTTGTCACTTGAGCTAGTTTCATAAGATTATGTTTAGAATGCGTGATTTGACATGCGTGGTTGAGGGGTTCCTGCAAAGCAGCTCATTAGCCCCTTTCACACATACAGACCTTTCCGGAAAATTACCGGCAATTTTCCGGAAAGGTTGTATGTGTGAACAGGTCCTTTTTGAAAATACCGGTAAATTCGTTCTGGCTATTTTCCGGAAAGAGAAGTTGTAACATTACCGGCAATTTGCCGGAATGCTGCGCTGTGTGAACGCAGAAGGAAGATTTCCGGAATAAGCTCGTGCACGTCTAGAACGTGCTGACGTAAGACTTCTGCTTTAGCCAATCACAACAGTCAGACGCATTTACGTCCGCGCGGTTTGTGAGAATAAAAGCCTTTGAATATTTTTCCAGACACATTTAGCTGCTAGAAGTTAGTCAGATAACGTTTATATGTTCTTCTTAATGCCAACTGTGTAAATGATCATCGATGAGATGCTTATGATAAGCCGTTGTTTGTTTACCTTCAAGCTTTGCGTGTGCCCATGAAACAGCCTGTGAGCGCCTGCACACGCACATATTATGAACATCTCGAAATGCGAAAGTGATCCTGCGAAAGTTGTTTACAATATTGATCATCCACAGAGTTTGTAATTAAGTCAAATGTTTACAAATACAAGCGCAGCCGTTTAAAGCTCATTTGTGGTGAATGATGTCAGAATTTACCGGTATTTTGGAATGGATGTGTGAATGCTCTTTTCCGGAAAAATTCCGTAACGTCCTCGCCTGTGTGAACAGCGCTTTTTTGAATATACCGGTAAAGTCGTTCCGTAAATTTTCCGGATATTTACCGGTATCACTGTGTGAAAGGGGCTAATGTTCATCCTCATGGGGTATAACTGAGCTTTAATCGCCATCTACTGGAGAGAATGTATTTGCTCATTTATTCTATTAACTCTTTTTTGCAAGTCTGTTTTATGATTTCACAAAGTCAAACCATTATGTTTTTATTTTATATTTTGAGATGATCATATTTAAATAAACAATTGCTAGGGTAGCTAATAGTTTCTTTTTTATTGTTTAAAAAAAAAATCAGTAGCCTATAAAATCATAATTTTTGCTTGACAAAGTTATTGGTTTAGGATTCTGGATGCATTTTTGCTGTGTTGGAAACTCATAAGCTCACACTAATCAATTATATTATCAGAAATGACAGATATAAGAAATCCATTAATATTCATCACTCTTTTTACAATTATACAAGCAATTTCTCGCCGACGTCAGCTCCACTTTCGGACATGGTAAACAGCCAGGTGTTATTCATATAAGCCCAAGCATGACATATGTCATGATTAATATAATAATCGAAACACTCTTGTAGGCTATTCTTATGCTTGGCCAAATGTCATGACTTTCACTTTCATTTTACATTATTATGCACACGCCCAGATATCATCTGAAACTTTGGAAGAATTCATATATTGGCAGCCATCCAGCATCTCTTAATCAGTTTGATATGCGGCGCTGGCTCTGACCGGCCACCGGAGCTCGCGGCCACTCGTTCGAATTTGTCGTGAGCAAGCCGCACCGCACATGCATGAAAACGTCAATTATTTCATTCATTCATTAATTCATTCATTTTTCATTTTCCTTTTGTCTCTATTTTAGAGGAAAAGCGATAATCTGGACAAACTAAAGACATTTTGCAAACGTTTAACCGTGGCAGAACCCAAAAAAATCGAAAAAAAAGAAGAGAAAGACGATACCAAAGTGATAGCTAAAAAGGATAAATAGAAATATTAATTTAGAATCACGGATGACTTATTTAAGCGCAATAGCCCAAATACATGTCATTAAATAACCTAATAATAATAACAATCATAATTTAAATAATGAAATTATAACCTATCCCAATCCTGACATAGCTGCGTTTAAATAATAACTGAAGACGCTCCTTTAATGCATTCGCATGATAAATTATTTTAAATCAGACGCCCCATCCATAACCAACCTTAAATCATACCTGAACTCTGTTTAACATTTCCAAGTAAACTGTTTTGTGACATTCTCATAAAATCTCTCTGGTTTTGAAAATCTTTGTTCGTAATTGTTCTTAGCCCTTAACATCATATTCATCAAAAGACGGTTTATGTGCAAGTAACCGCACCGGTCCGAGCAGGTAACGAGCCAGCTTGGGAGACAAGCTCCGATAAGATTGCAGAACAACGTCTGTCCCTGGATCCAAGGAGTCAGCTTTACGCGATCACCAGCTGGCTTCCGTTACATTAGGGCAAATATAGATGACTAAAACCTCATTTACTCATTTTACTCATACTTTTTATTATTTATAATGTCCAAGGCATTGATATTAAAATTAAATGCTACTTTTTTGCCTTTATTAGCCTTTTTCTCACCTGTTTACTGGGTTAAAAATCTTACATTATTCCATCTCCACCTGCTGGTGAAAGCTAGAGCAGCTGGCGATCTTCACTCTGCAATCTATTGCTTCTCCTGCAGTTCCCGGATGTAAAGTTGAATTTTATCAGTCGAATTTGATCCACTGAATTTATGGAAGCGAATATTAGAACTGAAATAAAATGAACTGAAAATGACCTTTTGAATATTATACATCGTATTTTTAAAGGGTATTGAATATTTTGTAAGTGAAATCTGAAAATTGATTATGAATTATTGAATTTTTAAGTATGAAAACGTGTTTGAAATATTTTTCGTTGAAATATTCACAGCTTAAATAAACAGATATGTTAAATTTCAGGACCTAAAAATACAAACCCTGGAATTCAAGTCATTAAAATGCAAGAACTTGTTAATACGGTGTATTATTTTTTTCAGTTTGTGATATTCAACAAGCTTTTTAATTCAAGACTTTAGGCATTGATTTTGTTCCATATCATTGTCATGTTCAAGAAATCATTCTAAGATGATTCATGCTTTATGACATGGCACGTTATCCTGCTGGAAGCAGCCATGAGAAGAAGGGTACACTGTGGTCATTGTGGTCATAAAGGGATGGACATGGTCAGCAACAATACTCAGCTAGGCTGTGGCGTTGATAGATGCTCAATTGGTACTAATGGGCCCAAAGTGTAAATATCCCTACATCATTACACCACCACCAGCCTGAACCACTGATACAAGGCAGGATGGATCCATGTTCATGTGTAAAAATGTCAGTAGACAGTTTCTGAAATACTCCCCGTTCAAAGTCACCTAAATCACCTTTCTTTCCCATACTGTCTCATTCTGATGCTCGGTTTGATCTGCAACAGATCGTATTGACCATGTCTACATGCATGCCTAAATGCAATGAGTTGCTGCCATATGATTGGCTGATTAGAAATTTTTGTCAATGAGCAGTTGAACAGGTGTACCTAATAAAGTGGCCGGTGAGTCAGATTATATATATATATATATATATATATATATATATATATATATATATATATATATATATATAAATATATAAATGAGCAATATCACACTCGTAGCAGTGCGATATGGCTGTATATCGGCACTGGTGGGGCACTAAGGCATCACGCCTCCCACCAGTGCCGATATAAAGCCATATCGCACTGCTATTTGTGTGATATTGCATTTATACAACAGTTTGACAGCATAATTGTGTATATAAAAACAAAATCAAACATGGAGAGTCTCAAAAACCCTTTTGTACGAGGAACTAATTTCTTCCGCATTGGATTTAAATCATAAGCTGACAGTTAAACAGCTGTTAAAACAGTTAAAAGCATCTTTTAAACTTTAGATCTGTTGTGTCTGCTTTGTGCTGGCTGTATGTGTGCAGAGTAATACAAAAAGGGTAAAGAGGCTGTAGGAGTTCTGATATTGCAGAATACCGCACGGCTTTCAGCCAATCAGATTTGAGAACCAGACAGAACTGTTGTATAAATATATATATATCTTCAAAAAACAATATGTCAAGCATCCCTTCACTTATACAAAAATGTTAAATTATTGCAAAATATATCATGTATCTTCAAATCTGATCAAATCTGCACTAAATACCCAGTTACATAATATGATTACATTTAACATACATTCTGTGGTTTAAAAATGTACTATTGATCTTAATACACAAAAACGACTATTTAGTTTATCCACTATGCAAGTATTCCATTCTGAACAGCCAATATTTCAGCGCCTTTGATGCACCTAAGGAGATAAGCAGCCAAACAAGCATTTCTGCATACCTGAAAGCAGATCAAACCAGTATTTTACACGGTTCCATTGTAAAGCAAGCTGCAGCTGGAGAATACATCTGAAATGACTTCCAGCTGGCTTTATTTCAAACAGCACTGCTAAAGTTGTTGTTTTGCCTGAATTATAATGGCAGGAACACTAATCTACCATCCACACGGCTTTACATATTTGCTTCCTTCTTATTGTGTTATCGATGCTGATCTGAAAATGGGGGGAAAGAGAAAGAGAGACGCGCACAATGCATTAACATGCAACGGTATACAGATGTAGGCCTATATGTTTATATCACCTTATAAAAACAATGCAATAAAGACGCTGTAAAAGAGATTCAGCTCTCTCGGATGCCAGTTTCCCTTTGCTTTTATTTTCCCTGTCTAAATTCAGCCAGACTTTAATACTTCCAGATCTATAAAGCCCTCAGCGCAATACAAAAATAAACCATGTCTACAACCGCAGTGGCAGGACAGCCTCAGGTGCGCACCTTCAACACTTCATAGATGATTCATGATTGCCATTTTTATAGGCCTCTGCGTTTATGATTCGTTTATGGGAATAATGGAATAATAATAGGAGAAAGAAATAAAGAACATTTTGGACAATTAAGCTGTTTGTTGAATTGACTGTTATGATGGGGAATATTGTGTATGTTTTCATTCATTTTCCACATTGCGCAATTGTGAAAATGTGATTTTTTTTACTGAATGATTCACTTCACTCGGTAATGACTCAATGACTCACTAAAAAATTAATTGGTCATAGTCGGGTGTTTGTAAATTGGTCTATACTGGTTGTATTGTGTTGTGTATTAAAGAGTACGACAAAGAATCATTCAGCAGAGTTATTTGTTGGTATATCAGACTACACTGATTGATTTTTTTTTTTTATTCACCACAACGAATCAGATCATAAGAGTCTTTCTTTTTCCCTTTTATTTAGTAAATCGAACCACAATGGAAGTGTTTTAGAAAGTTAGCTTTTAACTTTCATTTAAATTAACCTCCATTTGGACATGTTGTACGGTATGTTTTCTTTTCTTCTGAATAAAATAACGGAATCCCAAGATTCATTAATTTGTGAATCAGACCCTCTCATATGTTTCTTTTGTCCATGACCCAGCAGACACACAACATCAAAAGACATTAATATAGGGGTAGATTTAGGTCGCCAGTGTCTAAGAACAATATTACCTTGACATCTAATAACGACGTGTAATGACGTTGTTATTTGGTTGATTTTAGGTTGTGTTGGAAAGTGACCAAAATCCAATGTCAAGCCAACATCTTAAACCAGCCACATATTGAAGTCAAATACTGACATTTATTCGTCAGGTATGGCAACCAAAATCCAACGTCTGATAGTCATCATATTGGTAACGTTTACACAATGTCAAGCTGTTAAATCATAAGACGCTCATAGTTGGTTGTTTTTTATGTTGCGTTGGAAAGTAATCCAAATGCAATGTC